>NC_046380.1:33077167-33125542 GCF_011125445.2 Fundulus heteroclitus
TGAGCAGTTATCTGAGACCCCCCGTCTCTGTCCCTCTGAAACCCGTGAAAACTGATCGATCGCTTGTCTGAGGAAAAGCCGTTGTGGTGCACCTCGGTTAAACTCTTTTGGGTCCTCAGTTTGGGCGGGTAGTACTCCTCAGGAGCTGCCTGCTGGATCCAACTCTCATTGGGAGACTGGCCCTTCATAGCTGAGATGGGGGGCCGCTTTAAAGCACCGTTCTCATTGATCCTGTGATCATGTTGTAGGTTGCTCTGTCCGGGGGAAGTGGGGTTATAGGAACTTCGTACGTTGCACTGGCTGAGAAGCTGGAGAGGAGTGGGCTCGGCGCTTGGATCGGGTTGCGGCTCGTAGCCGTAACCGTCCCCCGTCTGCTCCTGGTTCTGCCAGGAAGGCGGATCACGAGTCAAACTGGCCGTCTGGCTGGAGAGGCTCAGCAGATCCATTTGTAAAGACAGAGGGTCCACCTCGCCCGAATACCTCTCCGGCTGCACGCCCCCGCCGCTCTTCGACGTTTTGGTGCTGCGCCTGGACTCCCTGGTGGATCGGGCGCTCTGGAAGGCCGAGTCAGAGGAATCAGAGCCGTTGGGTTCTTCCCCCAGACTGCAGGAGCGCGAGCAGAAGATTTGCCCCTGCTTGGGCAGGAAAGGCCGACCGAGCAGCGAGCGTTTACAGCGGGCGCAGCAGAAGCAGCCCTCGGTGGCGTGCCAGTGCTGCCCGTCATATGTCATCTGGCCTTGATCAATTCCTGCAGGAAAAAAAAAAACAAGAAAAACAACAAGGGTCACGTAAAATCCCACCCATTCAAATGTTTAAAACCCCTCACAAATTTAGAAGTCCTTAAATGGCTTTCTAAATATGCCATTTTATGTGAAATGCAGGACCTTTTTAAGTAGCTTGCTGACTGAGAAAATGGACTAAGAGGTGGAAACTGAAGTGCTGTGTGGCAAACTCATTAGAGCGCTTGCCCAGAACTGCATAAACACACAGCTTTTTGCACAACGTTTTCAGTCGATGGGGGGAAGAAAAGCAGCTATTTGTTAATGATTGCCATCTGTTTATAATGCAGCGTCTGGTGGTTCAGTGCTTTTTTAGTTAAATACTTTACAGCATCCTGCCTGGCAAATAATTCAAATAAGCCAGAAAAAAAAAAAAAGATGGGCTTAATTCACTGCTGGGATTCCTGGCGATGATCATATCAATGCTTACAACACTGCAGCCACACCTGATTGAAATCTAGAAAAACAGCCCTGATCCAGTGCGTTGTACATTTTCTGAATTCTACAAATTCAGGAAGTATTCTGTTGTGATTTTATGTGACAGACCAAGACGACATAGTGCATCACAAATATATTGTTTGAGATTGTTTACAAATGATAATTTTTTTTATACCCCGCCTTTATGAAACTACCTTTTGCTGCAGTGATAGCAGCAAGACCTTTAAGATACGTGTGTCACAACCAGCTCCGTAAAGCTCAATGATGAATCCTTTCCTCGTGTTTCTTTAAAATGGTTCAAATCTGGACCAGCTAAAGCCTTCCTAATTGCTCCTGAACTTCCCCATTGTGGGACAATAAAGGATTTCTGATCTCATTCAACCAAATTAGATGAACAACATCCATTTTCAAGTAAAAATGGTAAAAATACCACCGACACCGCACTTTTCAAAATGTTATTTTCCTTCCACATCCCAGTTACACTTCTTTAGGCTATTTGAACGTCTAGCAAAACTTTCCCCTGGACTTCAGCTACCTTCTAGCTCCTTTTCCACCCAGCCTGAAATGCTACGGTTGACACTGTTCCGTCAAGCGGTGCTGAAATCATGTCCAGAACTAGCATACCGATGTGCTCGCCACAAGAGTCGCAGTACTCGGCGTAGAGAGACTCGAAGCAGGAGCAGCAGTAGGGCCGTCCCTCCTTCATGATGTAGCGCTGGCCCCCCAGCACCGTCTCGCACTCGAAGCAGCAGAAGTGCTTCATGTGCCAGTGCCGGCCCTCCGCCTCGGTGCACTCATCCGCAAAGATGATCTGAGGAGGGAGAGTAAAGAGAGATGATGGGTGATCACAGGCTGGGTTATGACTCGGTGCTGAACGGGAGCACAAAGAGCTAAACGCTCCACTTTGCTTCGGCCGTTTCAAACTCTGAGATCATCCTCTTTGTGTCTGACTTGAGCAAGGAGGCTAATTTGAGTGGGGACTTGGTGCAATCCAGGTGGTACATTTGCTTTTAATTGAACTGCTGTTAAAACCGTCGGGGCGCCTCTAAAGTGCTGCCGTGTCCCCGTTCCCACTTGCACAGTTAAGCAATTTAGCGTTAGTGTTTAGGAGATCAGCCCACTGGAAGCTGACCCCATTAAACGGGAAAGCCCGTTAGCGTCATGCGACAGCTGTTTAAGGCGGCCCGTGTGTGTAAATGCTTTATAAATAGGCTTTCAGACACTGTTACATCTGTAACTATTTATAAGCGGTCATCTGGTGTGCCGGCATGTTGCGTCTATGTGCTCCTACCTCGTCGCAGGCGGTGCAGCGCGGCTTCAGCCTCTCCGCGTGGTGCCGGCCGCAGTAGATCTTCCCGTCCTGGTAGAAGTAGATGAGGTCCACCAGGAGCTCTTTGCAGGTGCTGCACACGAAGCAGGCGGGGTGCCAACACACGCCGTGGCCGGCCCGCGATGCGAAAACAGCAATGTCGCCGCCGTTTATCTGGCCTCCGCACTGGAAAGAGAAGTAGAAAAATAAAATTAATTGTTGTGAATTTATTCTTCCACGTTTAACCCTGCACGACTGCTTATACAGTATTAGGAAAAAACTAATCCCGCTCCTGCTGCTTCTGCAGGATTTAAGAAGAAAAGTAGCAGCCAGGTGCTGCAAATCCAATACACTTGACTGACCACGGAGATGGAGGAGCTGTGAGGTGACCTCGGTGGAATAAAAATGGAGAGATATACGGCAGGATAAAAGGGAGAATGGGGGCTTTAGTGAAGGAAAAACTGGAAGAGAAACATCAAAGTATTAGTGACGAGGCCGATGTCAAGGTTGGCGTTTAGATTTAGAGGGCCGGGTAAGAATAGCCCGAGGTTTACGTTGTGATCAGGTTATCTACAAAACTGGGGAAACATATTTGCCCCCTTACAGAGTTCTGTTCTTTTTGTCACGCTTATGTGTTTCAGAACAACCCCTGGATTTACGAGACGAAGATCACCTGAATATATACAAAAAAGGAAGTTTTCAAGCAACATATACTCACCTGATCAGCAAAAACTCAAGAAACAGATCATAAACAAACTCACTGACTGACAACGTCTGTCAGTCTATCAGGGCTATTCAGCCATTTATCAGGTTTTGGGACACCAGAGAACCAACTTGGGAGCCCTGATCCACAAACAGAAAACGCGGAACAACGGTAACGCGTGCCTAAAGTTGCCGTTCAACCACAATTACTCCTAAAACGCGCTGACGACTCATCTGGGTAGTGACAAAAGAACCCAAAACAACAAATAAAAAGGACAGCAGGCCACACTGGCCTCAGTTAAGGTCAGTTTTCATGGCATCTATGGAGAATTTCAAGGACCCACTGCGGACCAAAGGATCACAAAAGCTAAAGCAACTGCACGCGTACACACTGTGGACCATTCCACTTTGGTTCAACCTGTTCTCCACACAGCCAGTGCTGAAATATGCAGCTTTGTTGTTAAAAGGAACGCTCCATTACACTCACTAGTCCCATAAGCAGGCTAAAGGAGAGCATGTAAGCAGTATACCGACCATTTAATGGCACACTGGAGAAAAAAAACAAAAAAAAAAAAAAAACGGGTATTTAAACGCTGGCTTAGTTCTCAAAAGCAGTACGTCATTTTAAATCAAAACGAATGGAGTTGGACGGCCGGCATGGCGGAGAGAAAAACGCAGACACACCTCTGCAGCAAGGACCACAGGGGAAGACTGCGAGGTGAGACATAAAACGGTCGGGGTGTTGTTGGAAAAGCCGCACTGGTGCTGCGGCCCTGTCCTTCACGTGTCAACACAAAGCAGCTGTCCCACACGTCACAGGAGATGCCAGCAGACCGTTCCATCTGTCAGTAGCACGGTTCTTAGCTTTCGGTCCACGACACATCGTTGACCGCGTTACACTCTATATACCCCCCGTCACATAATTTAAGAATGAAACGCAGCTCTTAAATTATGCCTTCGGTGTGTAAAATTTATTTATTTATTTTTTTTTAAATCAGCTACCTGCTCGCAGATGGCCCCCATCATTGTCACGGGGAACGGACGCACGTTGCCGCGACCCAGGTTCTCCCGTTTCCTTTGGCTACTGAAGAGCTTGAGTTCTCGCTTCTCCTCGTCGTCCAGGCTGTTGCAGTAGCGCACCTAGACACAAACATGACACATCAGGGGATCAGCTTGCTGGGATGGCGTGCGCTGCTCTGTGGAGTTAAAGGTTGGTAAGGGAAGAATAAAGCAACGCGTTACAGTCCTCGTTTAAAAAAAAAAAAAACTCTTCTTTAAACTGTTAGGATTCTGACCATCTTCAAAAACAATCGGAATGTTTTATTTATAAGCTGCGGTGTCCGGCTTGCTGTCTGAATGCATTTTGTAAATTAAATACGAGCAAAAGTGTTTGTTTCTGCACCAGGTTCAGCCGCTCAATGTATTTCACGCATCAGAAGGACATTTGGTGGTTCTTCTCTCCCTTTGCCCATTGGACCACACTGCTGTTCCTCTTGCTTCCTTTCACATTCCTACAGTACAGTCCTTCAACAATCCTGTCCTATCCCTGACTCCTCACCAATGTCAACCAACGGCATGCCGTAAACAGGGTTTCGCTTTATCATCACTGCCTGGAAAAACACAGGAATGTGCCATCTTTCATGCAGCTGCAAAGATGACCAAAACCAAAATGTTTAGCCCGTTCCTGACAGGCTTTAAGAGCAGAGCGATGAGTTACAGCTGATGAGGCGGACTGATAAGACTGGCAGGGTGAGCACATGTATGTTCTCATAGTGACATGGAGGAAGAATATGGGGACGAAATATTAACGACAGTCAATATTTGCTCGTATACCTTTATTTCCCATAGGTATAAACAACGGCAGCTTGAGTTGTTTTAAACGTGGAAAATCAACTAAAACGGGGCTGGAGGTTGTTTCAAGCTCAGAGCCTTTCACCGCCCTGATGGCTTATTCACTTTTCTACAACCTGTCTAGAGCAGGGAAAGGAACATTACTGATAAGTTTTACAAAGTATCCCTTTCCTAACTACTCATTTAAAATACTGCAAGTTTTCCACGCATATTCATATTATAGTGAAGTCTTTCAACCCTCGGTTTATATTAATATAGGCACTTTCTCTTTACAACGATAAACTAGGTTGAGTTAATTAATCAATATTACATTTTATATATATATATATTTATATGATAAACACATGGAACATAATAAGTGCATTAAAGGTTTAAACATCTCGTTTTGTGCAATCTTTTCAATAATTGAGGCTCTAGTTCACGTTATGGGCTGAAGTCAGCGAATTTCTCATGATCGGAGTCGAGCTATTTTTGACCTCTGAGATCACAGCTGTCATTGGAGATTTGTGAGCATTTAAAACATGTTTATTTTTGTTTTGGTTTTTTATTGTCAGTCAGATAAGTAGACAGGATTATCTGCCACGTCCAAACAAGGCCACGGTGGTAAAAGTTGTGGGAAAATGAAGCAATTATGGCAGAGCGTGCTAATCTTCTAAGGAGCTACCTCTCAGGACGGCTCGTGGTAATGATTTATTAATGTAACAAATCTCAATAAGTGGCTGCAAACATCGCTCCGTCTCATTCGCGTCCATTAACGAGACAGCCCCCCCATTTCTCCTGCGCGTCTCCCCTCCGTCCCCCTCTTATCTCTGTAATGGCCTGAAAGAGGAGTGGTGGTGGGGGAGGGAGGGGTAGATGGATAAATGGAGGCGGGGGAGGGCGATCGGGTCGGTCTGGACTCTCACCTCATTGTCATGGGGCGGGAGCTGATGGAGTAGCTGTTTGATGCGGTATTTCTCTCCTGGGCTGTTCACGTAGGGCACCTTGTCCTCCGGCAGGGAGCTGTAGTAGTGATGAACCTGCAGACAGCACACGGAGGATGAGAGGGATGGGAAATCATAACACTACTGTAGCACGTAAACTATCTGAGAAACCCCCCCCCAAAAAAAATAATGGCATGTAGGGTTAAATATTTCCACCACCAGCTTGAATTTTAAATTATGTTTGATCCGTAACCATTTTAGCTTTCTGCCGCATAAGGTGATTGTCATTTAGTCTGTACGATAAAATAAATCTATTTAGTGTTGAAAACACAGCTCAGACTTTTCCTGGCCTATGCCGGTTTCCAGATCTTTATTCTTACGCCTGACCTGCTGATTCCCAAACGAGAAAAAAACACGTGCCGGCTTGAAGGTTGTGGAGTTTAATGCAACAGAAAAGATAGGAGTCACATTGACTCTAAATGTCCCCAACCTTTATCTGATTTCAACAAAACTCAAAAAAGCACATCAAAGTAAATGTCGTTGGTTGATGCATTTATGAGATGAAAATGGTGGGAGTTCTTAGTTTGAGGTATTTAATGAAGAGGGAAAAAAAATCTGCTTTTAGTGACCTGCTGATCATCAGTCAGAGCCTATCAGAGGAAAAATGGCCCATTCTGATCTCTTGCCACTAAGTGGTGCATCTGTAATATGGTCAAAAATTGTGCTTTTATTGTTGCAAGCAGAGAGCTAATCATTAGGCTTTTCCTGGATAATACTGATTTTCTTTGAGCCGCCGCCTGCCGAATCAGCAGAAAATACTGGGACTCCACCCATAGATCACCGCTTCTGATCTCTGGTCGCTTAGTTGGTGCTTCTCTATACTTAGATACAGTCTTTGTCTGTGAAATTGTTAAAGACAATGAGCAGATATGCACAGATCAGGCCTTTCCTCGCCGGATTTACAGTCTTCTTTGAAGTTTGACCTACCGAGTATGATTTTGACCGATTCAGATTTTTTTCTCTAAGCCTTAGATCTTAAAAGAGAAAAATGTGCTGCAGGTTCTTAGAGGTAGTAGTCTTCAATAAAACTGATAAATAATCAACAAAGGGTTGTTTCTTTTATGTTTCACCTGCAGATTAAATGGAAAATGGTGAAAATAAAAAAAAGCTGATTTTTTTTGTTCGTTTTGTATTTGACCTGGAATAATTACTCAGAGGCGATCATTTTACAATTTTGGATTCAGATCACTGACACAGTCGGTGGTAAATCCCCAAAACGTTGCATCCTAAACGCAAATCCCCCAATTAAAAAAAGTTAATTATTGCACAAACTAGGTGAATTATTATCAAAACTAAAATGACTTCAGAGCTAAAAAAAAAAGTACAACTATGGGGTTTAGTTTTACCACAGCAAGCCAAAAAACGCACAGAAACGTACACACACACAGTTTACAATCACTGTGATTTATGGTCCACCAGTGGAGCCTTAATGGAACCCCACTCCTCCATCTCTGCACATTGACATGGGAATCTATCACTAACCTGTCAAAAGTGCACACACACACACACACACACACACACACACACACACACACACACACACACACAAAGCAGCGATTAACCTAAATGAACACGGTGTGTGTGTGTGTGTGCACATGTGCTGCAGCAGATTAATGCTAATCTGAATAGTTCCAAATTGCATTCCTCACATTTCCACAGCAGACAATGGGTGTCATCTCCAAGTTGTTCATCACAGCCCCCCTTTTTTTATTACACTGTATCTGCAGGGCTGAGGTATAACAAAGGGCAGCGGAAGGGGCGCAGGGGGCCCTGCAAGGTTTTAAACGGAAAATTAAAAGGATGCCAACAAGATGGACTAAAGAGGAGAGGTTTTTTTTTTTTATGGAGGAATTTGTTTACAAAATCCACATCAGAGCTGTGGTCCCCCATAGAAACGGTACCTGCGATCGATACTTGCTGACTGGGTTGTGTCTGTCTCGATGACCCACTGGTCTCCTGAATGGATTTACTGACCTGGAGGTCTCAGCCCTGTCTTTGCCAATAACGCAGAGTCTGACAGATTAACCTGAATCCTGCAGACAGGAGCTGGTGAGCCGAGGCCCAATATAGGCCCGTAATGCTTTAAAAACACGTCTTTGAATCAGACTGTGAGCCTGGAGCGTTAAAAAGTCCTGATCAGCGGCAGCCGGCGTCTCAGTAAAGGAGCGTTGTGCAGTTGTATTCGGGGCTGGGATGATTTTACAGCTCTTGATAGGGGTGCTAGCTAATTCCTCCTGCTCTGCTTTGCTTGGCTTCCCCTTGTGTTTGCTGGGATATTGTCCATGAAAGAGTGACTGGAGCACGTACTGTACACCCACACACACACACATGCACAAGTAGAGCCGATGATGAATGACAAAACACGCCTCCAACAACAGCAGGGTTAGAATCTGGAGGTGAAAGGCTCGCTGCCCCGGGGAGGGAAGATCAAAAGACAGATACACGCATGCAGACATGTACAAAGACGGCGAGAAGCAGGAGAAGCAGCTTGTGATAATAACTGTAATCAAAAGCAGACAAAGCCCAAGACAGGGCAGACATTTAAACTGTACTGAAAGGAGGTGTGTTCCCCAGCTAATGGCAGGAATCTGGAAAAGGGTGACAGTAGAGATGGCTTCTCACAGCTGGTTTCTATCGCTGCTAACAGCCCAACACGTTCAGGGAGCCGTTCTGGCACCCCCCCCCCACCCCCCCCCAGCAGCACACCCTGTGCAGCGGTTGGGGGGAACGTGGGTTTGATACAGTGCCGGTTCGAAAGTCACGACTCGTCACAGTAACACGTGGTGAGAAAAACTCGGGGGTTTCACGGCGGACGGGAAACCTTCTAGATGACTGAGTGAAGTTTGCTTTGAGTCAAGCAGAAACGGATCTGCTGCGAGGTCAATAAACAGAATCGTTTACGTTGTATGGCGTTATACATGGACCAGTTGGTGTTATCAGGGTAAATGATGGCTTTAAATAGTAACAAATTCAAAACCAGAGATTTTTTTTTTTTTTTTTGGCATACCATTACACTTTAAAGTCCTTTAAGTGAGATGCAACAGAAAGTGTGGCCTGTGAACAGTTTTTTTTTTTTTTTTTTTTTTCGGCCAGCTGGTTAAATAAAGGGTACTTTCCTTCTCCACCTGGCTTACAAGAACCCCATATTTAGCTGTTTGTGGAGAGAGACGGTCAGTTAGCGGAAACTGAAGAGGAGCCTGTCTGAATAGCAGCATGTCTGACTGACAAGCAGCCGACTCCAGGCTGGCTACCTGAGCCTGGCTGAATATCCAGTTAGTATCAGCGGGTTTTACTCCCAGTGTTACTCTATACAGAACAGCAAAACAAAGCCGACATGATTTCTGCACAATATGCCTGACCTGCTGATGAATACTTAAACTATCAAGTTTAGTGGCGTTTATTCTACATTTTAGATTGATTCTGCTAATCAAAGTCAAAACATTTAACATGATTATAAACATATTTAAAAAAGCAAAATGCATAATTGGAGCTTTTCTGTTTTGAATGAAAACATCTAGATCACGTTACACATTTTTTTGCTTACATTTTTTTTGTGGACCTCTAAATTTGGATTTAGACTAAATCAAGAAACAAAGACGTATGTTTTGCTGATGAGAGATTAACTGCTTTTAACCTTTCAACAGAACCTGCCTTCAAAAAAATATCCCAAATTATACCTCGAAAGCACCCACCGTTTAGCCAGTGGTGTTTGTCCCATACATTAGTGTGTAAGTGGATAATACTGGCGCGCAGCGTGTCTAGTTTTAAACACCAAGTGCTGAAGGTAATAGACATACTTCGGCGCAGCCCCACTGTGATAATCAGCCATTTGCTCCCCGTTTTCGGTGAACCAGCACTGCACATTGTCGTTGCATACGAAAAACTTGGCTGGACATCTTAACAGTTAGCATGGCTGACCTGCGCATTGGTTCCAATTCCCATAATCCTTCACTTTCCATTTCCTTAGAGGGAAAGAATGAGGCAAGAAAACATGCAGCCATAAAAAGGGTCATAAGTCAGAAGACAATAGATGCTCTTAGACTGATGGGAATGTCATGAACTTTAAAGATATTTGCTCATAAAACCATCCATCCCCTATCCATCCAAAGGGGATGGATGGATGTTTGGGGGGGGGGTGGGGGACCATAAATATCTGCCGCAAATGTTCTTTGCAATGGATGCACACTGTTTGTTAAAAAATGTGAGTCATGCAAACGGGATGAGCCGCAATCATTCAAAGATTAGTGATCAGGTCAGCAGCTGACAGTTTTATTGGCCCCCACCCTGGCCTGGAACAGTCTGAATTGTGCTCAGGTCTATTTGGGAAACGGGTCGGGCTACCCTCGCTTCTCTCTCTGTTTTGAAATCCATTTTGAAGCTTTCGGTCCAGATCCTGCAGCGAGTTTACATTTCATTACCTGAGGCCAAAGCTCTGTACAAATATCCCGTGTCGGAGTGTTGCGAACACATACGTCATGCTGGAAGGAAAATTAAATTCAGATCCCCGTAACCGCTGAGCAGAAGCTCCGAGTTAGACTGAAGCTCTCGCATGACGACGAACAACGGAAAACACCCCTGAGAGGACTCTGCAGAGTTACATTCATGGCCTTGTTGAGCCGTAGCTTGGCAACGTCCAGTAGTTTTATTTTAAAGACAGGCCTTCATCTCACCGAAGCTGTGAAACGCGACAAAAACACTTCATGGCATCTCCACTCGGTGAAGATTACTTTACTCTGCCTGGATGTCTGCAAAGTGCTAGCTAACGGCACCCATTAGATTAAAGAGAGACACCTGTAAACACACTTTTGGAGGACATATTAAGTCGGAAAAGAATGCAAGGTTATCCTTCATGATCCCTCAGATCCACGTACCTGACTGCTGTTCAGCCGCAGAGGAATCTCTCATTACACAGAGGGGAGACTTTACACCACTGCCAGCTGAATAGCAGACTAATAAAGAGCTCTGGCTCCCTGAGTGGAAATCTAAAACCCACCATTTACATCCAAAGCTTTAGCTTTTTGTTGAGATCTGGTCCTATCCAAAAAGGTTGCACAACAAGTTTCCAAAGCTTAAGAGCATCAACGTTTCAGAGATTGCTCCAACTTGGAAGACATCTGCAAATTTTTTTAAACGTTTATATATTTTGAAGCTATGAGTACTTCTTCATTTCTTTTCCATGCAAACAGAAAAATTTAAATGAAATCCCCATCTAAATTTTGCCCATCATTCTCCCATTTTTTTTTTTTCAAAGATCCACCATGTGCAAGCTTGGATTTATAAGCGTGACCCTGGAGAGAAATACATAAATAGCTCCTCTCAGTCCTCCGGGGTGAAAACCGGGGGCCTGTGCCAACGGCGTATTGACTCAGCTCTTCAATGACATGAAACCAGCTTTCATGAACGCCTCTATTGTCCAATTAAACCGGAGACCCTCCCACATGTGAACACCTCCAGCTCAGTGGAGCGTTGTAAAGCGGGATTTTCTTCAATGTGCATGAAGCTGCTTAATGTGCTGTGCGGGCTTGACGACTCAAGTGCTTATGAGGGCAAAGGAACCTTCTGTAAACATGTTCAGAGGCAGAAACAACAGGGAGATTAATTTGACGGCTGGAGCCACGTAATCCTTTGTTATCCGTTAGCCTGGTGAAGGCGCTGTCAGCTCAACGGGCGAGCTATTAAGCAAACACGCACTATTTCCACACTGTAGATTTACCCGTTAACGTTCGGGGGATAATAAGTGAAACCTAACTTGCTAGTTCTCTGGAATCCTGGTCAGCCGGTCTTTTGACTGACAGGAGTTTTACCAAACTCATGTAGGCAAAGACCCTTTCTTTAACGAATACATTTACAATCACCAGTGTAAAACGACAGGTACCTTTAACTTAAATTTTAACGTTGCAGAATTACACATCAGTGACTGATTTCAAAAAGTGAATCTCATTACTCCATGTCTTATGAATTTAGAATAAATATTGAAGAATTTCTTCTGTTACTTTTGATGATGGCTTAGAGCTAATCAAAACCCAACACCAACGTTAGCAATGATAAAAAAAAAAGATCTTTGTGGGACTACTGATAAATGAGTCCATCATAGGTACATCATAGGTGCTGAATACTTGGTTGGGGCTCCTTTTGCATGAATTACTGCACCATGGAGACGATCAGGCCGTAACTTGAATGAGTTTTTTGAAGACACACAGGTTGCTTTGATGGCGGCCTTTAGCTCGTCTGCATCACTGGGTCTGATGTCTCCCAACTTTCTCTTGACAACCCTCCATAGATTTGCTGGCTAATTAAAGTAATGCCATGGTCTTAGTACTGTAAGCAGTATGGGGAAGGGCAGATTCCTGCTGGTCAATTAAAGCAGCAATGGAGTAGCTCAAAACATGAAAAGTGAGTTGTAGCCTATTCCCTGAATATATCTGTGTGTGGTGGCTCTTGAAGCACCAACTCCAGCTGGAGTCTACACCTTATGAATCTCTTCCCAATTCACAATCTTCTGAAAGCTGTAGGTAACCCTGCTACGTCATGGGATGTAGAGTTTGGATCTATTTGTCAAACTTTCTCTAATATTTCTAAGATGGTTGAATTGTTTTTTTTAATTATAACTGTATTTTGGCACATAATTTTGACGATATGTAATAAATGGACCTTTGACTTTGAATTTCTTTGTGGCCCTTTAAGATTTGTATTTGAGCACCACTGGTGTAGGCCATGATATATAACTTTTTTTATTTTAATGCTTACATTTTATAAATTAAAAAAAATCTTAAAAGTACATCCCTCTGTGTATGAGTTTGATTTGGTGAACCCTATTGCTGAAAGAAACTTTTGAATGTTAGTTTATTGTTGATGTGCCTGAATAATCACATCACCGCCCGTTAGTAATCATAAATAAATACCTTTCAGGAATGTGGCCACAAATGCCTAAACCAACAAACAATCTAAACGCAGCATGGTGGGGGTTCAATGCCCTCGGGCGTTTATGCTGGATGGTCCGTATCAAAACAAGCGGAGACGTGCCGATACCTGTTCAGGTTTGAGTCCCAGCGGCACCCAGGCGTACTCCTCCAGGGCACAGCCCGAGTCGTCGTCCGAGGTCGAGTTCCTCTGGAAGTCGTACATCAGCTTGGTGACCGTCTTCTCCATTTCCACCGGCATGGCTGTCACTGCATGCTCTTCACGCCGACACTTGCAGTGCACACAGATCTTCCTGCCGTTAAGAAGACACAGACGGAAACAAAAAGGTCAAACTTTTCAATTCCATTTCAATCCAGGCATGTGGGAACTTGGAATTTCTTATAAGCTTTTGGAATAAACACAAAATAAGTAAAAAATGATTTGCGGGCTGATGACAGATACTCTGTAAATGTTTAATGCAAAGCTACTGCAGTAAAAAAAAGTACATGGTTAGAGTAATTGGAATAGAAACAAGACAAAAAGCTTAAATAGCTCGAACAAGGATTCCAACTGCGGTTCTCACAGTAAAATGGCTGCACCACAAACTGAACACGAAGAAAGACTCAAACAAGCTGTAAAAACTAGCTGAACACAGTACAACCAGCGACAGTGATAGAAAACAGAACTTTGCATGTGACTAAACGCACCCGGCACGCTGCGCAATGTTGGCATGAAACAGATCCAAATGTCTCACCAGAACACACGGACCAATAGTTCACATGATTCTGTTACGACACTTTGTTTCGTCGGATGCTCGTATCCGTGTTCAGACAGAAACCACAGAGGAAGGTTTCATTTGCTGCAAATTTGTATCAAACCTACTGAGATGAACGCCCAAGAACAGCTTGTCAGAAAACACCAGGGTATACATAAATACGCTGAACACAAAAGATGTGGGTTAAATACCTGATTGGGTGGAGTTGACCCGTATTTTTCTCTTAATCCACCCAATCTGTATTCGGAAGCAAACCGAGGAGACAGCTCATGCATACGGATTTGTGCGTCCTTGACAGACCTAGAAAATGGAAACTGGGTGACCAAAAGGTCGCACCCCACTAACCCGTAACCCCCTCAGGCGGCTAAACCAAGACGACAGAATCTCATTAGCTTCCCCGATGGATGCCTTGTCTGACAGTCTGGACACCCAGGACACTGTTTGACACTCTGGTGCCACGTGAGCCTCTGTTGCACGGCGCACACAAACATTTACATGCAAAACAGCCAGCAAAATGAATAACTCCCCAAGCCATTATGAATCGTTCCCTCCGGTGAACAGACTTGGTAGGTATTGTGAGGTTGCAATCACAAAATTCAGCTGTAGAGTAGTTGGTGCCATCTTAGCTTTCGACGGCGCCAAAATTCATAAATAAGTTGTTGAATGGATATTTATGTATGAAATCATTTAAATAAAGTTAGAAACAGTTTTATTAAAGCTTAATTCATCTCAATTACCTATTAAACACATATTGTGATAATTTATTGTGAAAACATACAATTTATTAGTTATTTTTATGTTTAAACTATATATAATTTTTTTCATTTTTGTTTAATCATTTGTTTTTCCTTAGTTGATCCATACACAAAAAAATTAAATTGAATGGCTATATTTTAGCCCATATTTAGTCAAGTTTCAGTTAATGCACTTGAATATTTATATCAGATTGCACGCACAATACCAAAACACTATAGATTTCTTTCATTTAACATATTCATGAACATTTTATTGAAATATCAGATAAGAAATATCAGACATATTGGTTTATGTAATCATTTATTTATTGGATTATGACAGTATTGGCCTTGAATAGCCTGATTGGCATGATTTCATCTTTTCTTTAGATCATGAAGGCCCTTCTTGTCCAAGAGTTGAGCCTCAATTTAGGACAGCATGTGCATTGTGAAGTAATAACATATTTGCTAACATCTACCGAACCGAGACGCCTGAACTGGTTATTAGTGATTTATTCATCAAGGGGAAAACCTAAATCCATGTTAAGTGGGACGTGACCTTCATCATCGCTTTAAGATTCTTCTCCATCTGCCAGCAGCCCAAGTAGCTTCGTCAGCTCCCGGTGCAGACAGGCAGACCTCTGCAACTTCTGCTCTGCATTGCAGAAGGGCAAGCCAAAGACTTGACAAACTGAACCAATACATATTAACAAAAGATCCCTTGTGCCCAGATGTTGCTGCAATGAATGCTGATTATGAAGAAGTGATTCAAAAGATAGTCAATCAGCCACCTTGGGAAGGACGGAGAAGTAAATTTTAACCCATATAGCACGGCGCCATAGCCGGGGGCAACTCGCTGGTCCTTATTAGCTGTTTGAAGCTGATTGGTTGGATGGTGCCTTATATGCTGCAAGGACAATAACACACGTACATCAAAGTGCAGTCTGTGTTGCGAAGTGCTTTTTAATTGTCATCTGACTTCTGCTGGTGAAGTCGGTGTTAGCTGTATAAAGGGCCTTGGATATAAGGGTTAGTGTTTCTAGCTTGACACCATATCGACGGTTCAGACTCTTCTACTGGAGTCAGAAAGGAAGCATTAAGAGTTGTCCTCCTGTATCGACCACATTGACCACTAAAGACGACTCATCAGGCTAGCGGGCAACACTCTGCTACCAAAGCATCAAAGAAGCCTCCGCCACTTTTAAATCATTCATCTGGCAGTACTTTCTACCCGGTAGAGGAAAGATAAATAGCGACAGAGTTACAGACAAGATACGCACAACTTGCAAGCTCTTCGAGAATAGCCCAACTGGCTCACCACTGCTGGGTTGTGTTGAAAGAAATTCACCACCATGATTTTGAAGCCTCAAATGTATAAATGTCACCCAAAGGAAACTGCCCTGCTAGTGGTATAATGCCGTTTTGCTTAATTTTTTTGTAAACGAAAGACGTCGCATTGTCTCATCTCATGACCAGGATGCATCGTTAATGTGTCGTCACGGCACACGAGGAGAGGAAAAATATGTGGCCATTTGTTCCATCCTTCAGACATGCTTTTTTTCAGCAACTTAAATGCTACGCCTCCCCAAGGCTGAGCCGGAACTTCCTTGGAAAGGATGACCTGAGCTCGTGTGAAAGAGAGCATTCACGGCGCTGTCCTACACTTTGCTTCTACCAGTTTATCTTGTATTCAGTGTAGAGGGTCATGTGACTGGTAAAGGAAAGCTCCTCTCTGACCCGCTCTCTCTCCAGATGTGTGTTGACATCCCCTCCCCCCCCGCCGTGATTCCCCTCGCAAACATCTTGATCTGCCTTTATCACTTCAGAAGTAGATGCTTCATACCTGCAGGGCCCGTTTCTCCTTCCTACTCCACGATTTACATCCCCCTTCATGGACCTGCTAGGGATTTCCCCGCCACTGAAACATGATCCCCGAGCTCCACCATGCAGGCTGCATGATTTCAATTAGATCAGATTTAGTGGCTCTGGAAACGCAAGTCAAGTACATCACTAAAGCATCGTAAATGATTCTGAGGTACAGAGAAGGAAGGAAGGGGGCCCGTTTCCACTTTTAAATGTTATACCGGCTCATTTTCATCCCGGGGGAGTTGTAAACGCTGGCACATCATTGGTCAGCTTGAGTGTAAGGTTTACCTAAGTACTTGGGGGGTATGTTTTTAGACGGCAGTCACTGTGACCATGATGTCAGTGGACAATGATTCACAGTTTCCAGTTAATTATCCTGGTCCACTTCTGCAACTTTGGCCCTGTTATCCAGGTTCTGGGTCGTTTTAATGTGTAACTAGGGTGTGATAGACAGCTCTCTGCATCCGTCAGATGTACCTAAGTGGTTTTAGGTCTCTGCTGACTTTCTTCATCGAGCTTGTCGTATAATTAGGGCATAGTGGCTGTCATAGAGCAAAGTTGTGAAATGCTATTCTCTCACACACAATTTAGTATAATACAAAGATTTGTCTACAGAATTATTCCTCAGACCATTAAAACGAAATTTTAATGCTGATGTTGGAATTAGCCTTAGCCTGTTCACTGTTGTCAGAGCACACCAAGGCTTGAAAAAGTTGGGGTTTTGAAAACCACAGAACAGTTTCTATGTTTCGAGGTCATTTTGTTGGGATGTCATAAAAAGCACCAGGATGAGGGAGGTTTTCCCCGCCTGTATGCAGCACAGCATCGCAGCGCTGCCCCTCCCAAAAAGGCTGAAAAGGACTACCACACCTTTTCTTGGTCTCACAATAAAGATGAATTCAATGTCCAGTTCGAAGCAACGCTAACAGAACAGATTGTGATACCGATCGCAACAAATCCACCTTTCCTGTGTTTTTTCCCCTTGCTTTTGTTTCATCACACTCTCCCCACCACTCTTTGTGACTTTGAGCATCCCAGGTACAGAAGATATACTTAAGTTTGGAGAATCAAACGGGAGTAAAATTATATCCAACAGGCCTAAAGTGTTATTAGCAAGCAGAATTTGCACACAAGACACCTAAAATGTGTTATTCCATCAGGGATTGCATCCAAGCAATGGTTGCCACACTGCACGCAAGTATTGCAACAACAACCATGCAATATATTGTGCAGCTCTAATTTTAATCCCTGGTAATTGCTTTGGATGGCTCAAAGCAAAACACTCATTCTGCTCTCAATCGTGAGCTGCTGTTCAAACCACCACAGCTTTTCCATGGCATCACTGTTGAGGTCCAGGCAAGAAATCCCATTAATGAGGCCCGGTCCTCAGAAGCTAGGAAAGCAGAAGAGAGAACAGCTGGGTGCAGCAGGCAGCCAAGTCTTGTGTTGAATTTTTTTCCCCTGATTTCACCACTTTTGCCATGTTTGTTATCTTTGGAAGAGGTGAGCAGAGCGGACTCTTTAACTGTCTTTTGTGAAGAAAGAGCAACGTTTCTCATCAGAATTGGAAGCAAATCAACTGTACACCACACAACACAAATAAAGCTTTAGGACGTAGGGACTGTGATGCACTCCAAGCTGATCAATTTTGACTTGAGA
This sequence comes from Fundulus heteroclitus, assembly GCF_011125445.2. Classification (NCBI taxonomy): domain Eukaryota; kingdom Metazoa; phylum Chordata; class Actinopteri; order Cyprinodontiformes; family Fundulidae; genus Fundulus; species Fundulus heteroclitus. The sequence goes on from NC_046380.1 coordinate 33,095,164, forward strand.
ACCATCAAGGTTTAATCAGCACTAAAACAAGGCTGAGGTGTTCCTGACAGGAATCAACGATTTTTTGTTGATTTTCTTCCCCCGTTTGGAAGTTAATTAGCAAGACCCCAAGCCAATGTGTTGTTGAGACTAGAGATTAAACCTTCTTCATCCTGTCAAAACCAGTTTCAGATTACCAGATAAGGTCATTTTGGAATAGGTAGCTAAGCAAAGTCTCAGAGAAAGAACGCCTTAAAATACAAATGTTACTTTGGAATCATTGATGATCTCTTCATGCACTAATGTGTCATGGACTGAAAACGCATTTCACACTTTGTCAAAAAAAGATATTGCTGTAAAATAGGCTGTCGACAGAATGGTTCGAAAGTAGTGAAGTACAGCCTTCACTTTGATCGGCCCTAACCAAACCTTTTGCTGTTGTTGTGATTAAGCGCTTTCAGAAGGCGTTATGGTGTGGATGTTGTGACTGAGTGAAAGAGACTCAAAGTTAACCTAGTTCGCCGGTAGGGAGGAGCAAAAAAATAAATAAATGCAGAGAGATTCAGGAAACTGTTTACTACGACATGTCCCCGGTACATCGAGGCTAAAAGACAGTGACAGAGAGCGAGACTTTAAGCAGATAACAGGAAGGCCTAACATATTACAGAAAAGTTGCACAGTTTTATCCTTTTGAGATTTCAGCCTTTATCTGTCATGAAACATGCTAGATTTTATAATGCCTGTCGTCTTTATGGAAATCTCAAAGTGGGGGAAAAAAAGAGGACTACACATTGAAACTGCTGTTTTAGTAGTGCTAACCATGCTAACCAAACTAATCTTTAATTAAAGATACTAAAGACAGTTTTGTTACCTCTATAAGCATGATGTTTTTGTTCCAAAAACATCATAGTAGATCCCTATTTTACAAGGACTGCTTTTTTGCACAGGCAGCTTGACATTACCTGTGGTCCACAATGACAGCTAACAGTAGCAGGGCTTTAAAACAGAACTTTTTGATGCTCCGTGTTTAAATATAGTGATTACACCTCTTAAAGAGAAGGCTACAACATAAAAACTTTACCAGATTACATTTTTTTTATATCAGTGTATCCAGACTCTTCTCACGGTGGCACAGCTAGCAGTCCTCCCAACTGGTGGTTGCAATACCGGCACATTACACTGCAGCTTGGAACCTTCATTTCCATGGTCCAGCCCATGAAAAATGAAGCAATGCCCACAAATATCACACTTTTTTGTTTTAGGCACACAACACGTGAAACAGGATCCCATTCATTGTTTTGCGTTGTGTCAAAAGTGCCACTACTGTAGAGGGTAAAGCAATAACATTAATAATAATTTCGACTTCTTCAAAATATTGGAAAGTAATGTGATCGAGGGCAATAAAACTGGTCTAGTATTTAGGCCCCTTTTAGTTTTGTTACTATCTAAGCTGCCATTAGATCACTGACTGAAATTCAGCTGAAGCACACATGATCCATCATTTACTCTTCCAGTCCATTCAGATGCTAATGAAGTGGCCCTCTTTACTGCTAAACAGTATGTAATATGTAAACCATCTTCACTGTTCAATTAGCCGCCATGGGGTCCTGTAATAACACTCTCCAACTCGCTTTTACTGCTGCTGCCTCGCCGCCAATCACCAGGTCGTTTCCAACTGCAACCTTCAGCAAACTCAGCATATAGAGGGAAAAAAATAGAGAAATCTAGCAGTTATTTGGCGTTAAGGGACTTTCATAGCGCAGTTTAGGAGCAAGCACACGGTTCACAGCACACATGAAGCTGACCACTGCGCTCCACAGGGGGTGGGGGTGGAGGGGATTACCAACAGTGGGAACGCGTCCACGGAGTGAAAGCCATGATACTTAAAGTGCACCAAAAATGTTGCAAACAGGTGTTGATTTAGACCAAAAATAGTAACACTAATAAGGAAGGGAATATGGGTTTAAAAAAAACAAAACGGAGTATAAACACTGTCCAACGCAAAATGAGGGTAGGTGTTGATTAAACACGTTCAGAGGACACATTTTCCACATAGTCTGCGTGTTTTTACGCAATTGGATTCCCGAGGAAAAGCGTAAAGGCTTGCATTTAAAAAGCTTTAAAAAAAAACAAACTGCCCGGGCGAAAGGGAAAATTGCTCCTTACCTTCTTACAAACTGAGACGGACTAAAGCCATAGCCCAGAGCTGACTGCTTGACTTGCTGCGGGCTTTAAAAGAAACGCTCCTCATTGTAGTATCTGTCGCACAACTCCAGCTCCACAGCGGTGCCACGAAGGCGCAGCAGCCTCGCCCGCTCTGCGATCCGCGCCTCTCTGCTACATCTACCCCGTCCCCCCCCTGAGGGAAGAGGGGATAAAAGTAGCCTGATGTCAAGCCTCTCTGCAAATCTGCGCAGAGTTCACAAAACTACCGTAAACAGATTCCTTGGAGCGGTGACCAAAGTTCCAGGGAAGGGCGCAGACTCCAGCAAAGGTAGATTTAGTCGCACTAAATGAAAAGAAAAGTCCTCTGATTAAAAACAAAAGAAAGTTTTCGTACAGCGAAGATCCGGGCAGAATCTCAGTGCGCTCAGGACCGGTCCATTAGAGCCCCGCTTCTCGTAGCAGAACAAGCCACTGATCAGCAGCAGAGCTTTAAACATTGTAAGCGTATTTATGGTGGTGTCAAGTCAGCGGTAACAACTGAACCATTTCCGGCAGCCCTTTCAAAATAAAGGAAGCCTAGACCCTTGACCAACAAAGCGCACACAGGGGTCTTTCACAATTCTCAACATTTTCACAAGGGTACAAAACATTCTCTTTTTTCTACACTTGTCAAAAGGCTGAAAATTGTGAACGACCCCTTAATCAACTAGTCTTTTATTCATTTAAATCTTTACAAAGGGTGCTGGCATCCAGGTATTACACCGTTTGAAAAGTTTAAAGGATGTCACAGTTCTGTTAACTGTGACATCATCCAGAGAAGACGGCTCACCCGCTACTTCCATCTAATGTAGAACAGATTACTGGATCAATGTGTGCTTCTGTGCTTTTTTGTTTCTCTTGTTGTGTCTCTGTTCTGTCTTCTGTAACCCCAGTCGGTCGAGGCAGATGACCGTTCATACTGAGCCCGGTTCTGCCGGAGGTTTTTTTTCCCGTTAATGGGTGGTTTTTCTTCCCACTGTCGCTTCATGCTTGCTCAGTATGAGGGATTGCAGCAAAGCCATGTACAATGCAGACGACTCTCCCTGTGGCTCTACGGTTCCCCAGGAGTGAATGCTGCTTGTCGGGACTTTGATGCAATCAACTGGTTTCCTTATATAGGACATTTTTGACCAATCTGTATAATCTGACCCAATCTGTATAATATGATTGAACTTGACTTTGTAAAGTGCCTTGAGATGACATGTTTCATGATTTGGCGCTATATAAATAAAATTGAATTGAATTGAATTGAATTGAATTATTCTTTCAAAGGCCCTGATATTTTCTGTTATGCCTTCCCAGCAGTTTAAAGTCCTTTTTATTGAGATGCCAGAGAAAGTGAATCAGAGGTGCCCTTCCCGTTTTTCCACGTCGCTGCTGCGCACTGCCAGTAAGTTGGCTGAAACATGACAGCCATACGTTTCCCCTTGCTTACAAATGACAGTAAATTTAGTCTGTTTGCAAACAACACTCATGACATTGAAGCTAAAGGACCACAACTAATCAAGCTTATTAGCATAAAGATGTTTTCTAATTATAACTGGTAAGCTTCGGGTGGTTTGTTATAGTCTGACTTCCAGTGACCTGAACACATAGCCTAACTAATTAATTTTATATGCTAAACAAGGATGGAACCTGTGTGCCAGGTCTACCAAACACAAGCCAACACAGAGACTACCGACTGTGCCACTGTGCAGCCCCAACTAGTCACAACAAGGCCAAATTCAGCATTCTGGTAGTGTTTTACAACACAAATAATAGAAGAAAATATGCTTCCTAATAATAATAATAGTAATAATCATAATCATCATCATTAATAAAAACTCCCAGAGTGCCATGCAGGGGAGAGATCAATGAAACTAAGTAAACATCAAGGATTATCACTCAAGATTATATATCACTTTAAACTAAGCCACTGAGAAAAAACATTTTTTTTTTTTTTTACATTGAACAACCCCATCCTGTTTGGATCAGACAATTCAGTAATGAAAAGCTATTCAACCGCAATCTTTGTAACATAAGGATAGAAGCAGAATCTGAGGGTATTAGCAAGAGGACTTTAAAATGTAGGCATTTCTTGTTTAAAACAATTGACATATGGCATAAATTCAATGTATTAGGGTTAATGTGGGCTGTTAATGAACCATCTATTTAGCATAGATGTAATTTATTGTTTTAATTCAGATATCATTTATACATCTCTAATTGTACACCGTCAGATCTAAAATTAATCTTTACTCAGTACTACCGCGAGAAATCTCCCCCTCCCTTTTTACTGCTCAAACCGAGCTTTATTTTGAAGGCTACGTGGTTAACTTCCTGCCTGATTCTGGACTTTAGTTGGCTTTATGCTACCTCCTCTCTCTCATTCCTCCTTTCTCTGCATGTTGTGATGTCAGCAAGTCATCCATCCAACACTGGTGTAATTAGCAGCCTGACTTGCTGGTGCTCTGGCAGAATTTCCATGTGAATCAGTACAGTTCCCTGAATACACCGGCTCAGGGCACAAGGAGAGACAGTAGGGAGAGAGGAGCCCCCGGAAGCCGAGCTGCATGTAAGCACAGCAGGTCTGCTTAACATAAGAAGTGCCCATTAGCTGGAGAAGAGACAAAAGACTCGCAGACAAATGCAAAACCACAGAACTGTGGTGAAGCCCATTTAGCAGGATCTTCAAAATCCCCTGGCATATCTTTTCAGTGCCTCAACAGGAACCGCTGGTGTTTGGGGCCCGACTCATAAAAATCAAGATGAGGCCAGCAGTTGTCAAACCTTTCGGTTTCCTACCCGTTAAGTTACCATTGGCAGAAACATGTTAGTTCATTTCCAATATCTCCATCGCTAATAAGCCAAACATACAAGCACCATTAACTACAATACTGTTTTTTAATCAATTTAAGACTTTTGTGGTTATTACTCATGAAAGCTTCACAGCAAGATATGCCTTTAGGAAAAATCCCAAAATATGATTTAATTTCTGAAGATCATCTGAAGACGACACACTGTTTTGTGATCCACTGTGGGCTGCTAACCCGTTGGGGAAAATCACAGCATACAACTGTAATAACGACATGCCATCATGAACTGAAATTGTTTCCATCAAAAAGCTGGGTAAAAATGTTATTGATCAGGGAGTTTTAAGGGAAGATGAAAAAAAAAATCCCACCAAGGACGTGTCACATCTCCAAAAAAACATCTACCCAAGACCTTTCTGAAAAGATTTGGAGGACTGATGAGACAAATGTGAAACTTTTTGGAAGGGGGTTTTCCTGGCACATTTGGTGAAAAATGAACAGCAATGCAAATAAACCTTTGGTGGTGGGTGCGATGAACCTGGGCTGGCTTGCTGCTTCAGGATCGGAACGACTCCGTGTAAAGCCAGTAGTCTAGTTTGCAGCTGGCTGAATCATGCAACTTTTTTTGGGTGTTTTTCTTAAGGACGATTGACAAAAACATCTTGTGGCCTGAAGCACAGCATAATTATTGTCACATTTTATGCTTAATAAAAACAGACAATAGTATACATTAATTCAACATAGATAATGAAATAAAAGCTGAAACATACACAATTTGCAATGGTGAGAAATGACATTGCATTTGGAATATGTCTCCCATGGCTCCACCTCCAGATATAAGCTGTTAACATAAATAGCAACAACTGTTTACCAACCAATCCTGGGATTTTGAGCCATTTCTTAATGTCTCTAAAGCCTAATTTCTTAATCAGCGCACATCTTCGGTCTTATTTTTCACAGCCAAATTCTTCTTCACAGACAAAACTGTCAGCAGTTCTCAGAGTGTTGCACTCTTCACCTTTTGGATACTAATCCTCGAGCTCCCTTGTTTGAAGACTAAAGGCCTTTTTCTTAATGAAAACCATATTTCAGGTCCTGGAATTCCTCTCATGTGTGGCAGGAAGAAGCAAACACGCGGATGCAGTGTCCCCAACACTTTACAAACTTAACGGTATCAGTTACAGCTCAGGCTGAACTCAGAGCCTATCCACAGGATTTTACAAGGAGCCCGACCTGCACTTGGAGCAACCGCAGAAGGGGTCACTTAGATTAAGGGCAGCCATTTTTTCCCCGATAAGTCATGGCTTTCCGCGATTAAACTGTTTCCAGATCTGAAGTGAACTGTTTCAAATGCCCCAAGGGGAGCTGAATAAAAGCGTCAAGGCCATTTTAAGGAACATACCTCAGATAGCAGTGCCTGCATAGACTCCTGGCACGCACATGCTTGGTCATTTTACACTTTGTAGGGATGAATAGAAGTGTATTAGAATTATACATCAAAGCAGAGGATGAGCAACATTGTTTCTTGCAGCTGGCCTGTCTGAAGCATCCAGGTAAATATTAGAGGCTCAAAAATTTTTATCCTACAGGAGTTTTCTCATATCTTCCCAGAAAAGGAAGTGATTTATAAGCCATCTGATACAGTCAGGAACACACACCTGATAAATGCAGGGACCATATCTTATCTGAAGCATTGCCAGCATCCTAACATAGCCTTTACTCAGTCCTTTTTTTAGGAACACGATTCTTTCCTCCTTTCATGTGGCAAATGCTGATGGCTATCACTCTAAAGTCAACACACGAGGCAGCTGGGGGCTCACCCCAACAGCTGATAGTTCTGGCATGCTGGGAGTGAGGGAGAAAACCCACTGCATGCCATTTCTTTCCGCCACTGCAGAATGTTTCTAAAGGCCAGTTTGTGGTTCCCGTGTCCATGTAGTAATGGACTGTGTGCAGTCCCAAATCTGAAACTTTTCAAATTCAAAGGCAACATTTTTCTGCCCCCCCACTCTTTATCAAATGAAATAAATATAATAATGATTTGCCGGGTTTGTGCTACCCTTGGGGGCATCAACGACGTTTGCCCCCCTCCTTGCAGAATTGTTTTAATTCAGCTCAACTGGAGGGTTTTTGAGCTTTTTCAGGTATCCCAATTGGATTTCAGTCCGGGCTTTGACTCGGTCAGTCCAAAACCTTCGTTTAGTCCCCTCCCCACGGACCTTTTCGGAAAGAAAGCAATGGGTCTTGTGCGTGATGAAGAGTAGAACCTTTTCTCATGTTTTCTCAATGTGAGCCATCTGTCTTAAAGTTTTGGTGTTAGTTTGGACTAGTTAGTGAGGACAGACCTGACAGAAAGTCTTAGCTAAAACACCATTGTCATTTTTGAGGTATTTCCAAAAAGCCTAACGATCCAACTACGTACACTGCCCAGAAACCACATTCAGCCAAGTGAAAATCTGGGGGGCTTACTATGGGTAGTCCACCACAGAGACCCTCTGTAGCCATGTTCCCAGGAGATAAGTAGCCATTATTCATCCCCTGCTCAACAGTAACTGGATTAATTCTGCACGGGTCGTGGGGTAAAATTGTATTTATCCAAAGGGAAGGAAATGGAAAGGAAATGAGGAGACGGGCCAGCTTGGCTGTATTTCTAATTAGCTCGGGGGTTCGTTAGCACATAAGCTCTAGTCTTGCAGCCTCACTGATACTAAAGCCTGTGTAAGTCATTAAGCCTGAGGGGGAAAATAAGAGGGGGAAAGGGAGAAAAAGACAAAAAAAAGGGTAATGGGTGGAAGACAGAAAGAGCGTAGACACTTAGTTTCATGCATTAAGGCCCTGGGCAATGAGGTGACCTTGTGCGATGACTCCTCATGGAGACTGGATGCTATTTTTTACCTCTTCTGGCCTACTTTCACGACTGCTCCACAGTAGAGAAAGAGAAGACCCTTTACGGCTTAAACCGTCGTCCAAGCATCATACCATCCATCCCCATCCCAGAGAAAACTCTTCAGTGCTGGCAGATCAGTTTTCAGCTTGCTGTGACCACAAAATGGTTTTTCAATGAGCCTTTCTTATGTGCAAGTGGATTTTATCTTAAAATCCTATTTAACTTTTGATCATTTATAGGAAAGAACCATTAGTGGGAACAAACTGTGGAAATATTGGCTTTGACGCAGTAGAATTTGATCAGAGGTAAGTGAGACAAAATGAAAAATACAGTGACTATAGCTGGTATTCCTGCATTGCAGCTTGAGAAGTCTGGAGACAGTTTGGGAGAGAAAATGCAGCTTTCTTTTCACGCAGTAACCACATCTGCAGTGAATAACGGTCTGATTTAGAAGGTTTTGTAAAGCGTAGCCTGAAAATCTCTTTTTCTCTCCAAGCAAGTCACAAAGCTGCAGCTCTGATACGAAATAAATATCTTGCCTTATGAATGAACCACCCACTTCCTAATCTCCCACATCCAGGAGCTTGCAGACATTTATCTGACTCATTCAGCCTCCACTAGCGTTCCAGCTATGCATCTTCTCTAGATACAGAGCACATCAAGACTAAAAATGTGTGATGTGAGCGTCAGTAGCTCGCTGACTTGTGGACCCATGTCAGGGTCCTGTTTTTATTCCTATTCAAAACCTATTTGATAAACCCTCACTGTCTTCAGTTTCTGCCTTCTACAGAATTCAGTCACATGCTGACACAGACTTACTGGACTGCAATCTGCAGCTACTATAGCTATCATACAACAAAACTGTTTCTCTTCTCCAGATGATCCTGATGAACCAGACTTCCTTCAGATGCAGAAGATCAGACATTGCCTGAGAGAAGAGCAGCTCCGGTCACCATATCTTCACACCCAAACTTCAGGGAGCTCCACCAATGAGACACAGTATATCTGTCCACCAATCTGCTTTTAGTTTCTATGGTAACCGATCTGTCCTTGTAGTTGGACAGAGTTGGTCAAAACTTTTCAGTGCGCAGGTCAAGTCTCAAATAACTTAAGTTAACGTTCTCCCATTGAATGCCTGCCATCTACTTAATCTATAACAATGTATAGGTAATGAAGGCAAATAACTATCCTTAGGCATAAATAAACTCTAATTAAACATGCAACATTTTATAGTATTCAATTTAATATTTATTCAACATTCAATAATTCTGCACAGATCAATTGCTGTGTATGATTAAAAACATTGTAAGACATTCATTTTCAAAGAAAACTAGTAGAAATAGGTTAGAGCCGGTTAAAATTCTGAAATAATGAAACATGACTGACTTTTATTTTGAAAAGTCAGAAGTGTGTTGATTTTTTTCAATGTCACTAACAAAACAGCAAGATAAGTTGTTGGAGATAGTTTAAGTTTATTTTGCGTTGACATGATTCAAAGTCATTCACTACAGAGTTCAGCTGGCGAGACATACATGTGGTCATTATCAGTAGCTACAGCAACATTAATGGGCCTAGGCATGTATATTGACCATAAAATTAAAAAACACAAACATGTATTTATCTTCAAATAAAACAATGTACACCAAGTGTTAGTCCTGTTAGTGTCTCCTTTTGGAGCCTGAAAAGAACTTTGCACTAGGCGCGATCACTATACATTGTGCCATCTGACGGATAGTACCGAGGAGCTATCAGAAACCAACAACTGACTAAGCTAATGTAAGGGCCAGTAGACCACTCGGCAATGCCTCGCAGGAAAGTGACAGCTCAGCGTGGTTGAAGACCAACCCGATCTACAGGGCTAGGGTTACTTTCCTCTTTCCTTTGCACCTGCATTGGACGTTGCTGATTCGATAAACTCCGTTGCTTCCCCTTGTTCACTCACTGAGTGCATACGCAATATTGGACTTCTGGTCATGTGGTCTTGTTATAGTAAACATACACAAAAGTGCTTCATTTACTGACAAATACAGCAAAAACAAAGTGTAAAACACAGAACTAAAATACAATATGACAACAGGACTTAATAATTTAATCAGAAAACCTTTGCAACCAGAGTGAGCTACTGCCATGGAAGTTTGTAAGGCCATAGTAAGTGCCTAGGACTCTTTAATACAACGTCATGAACCAAGCCCTGGTTAAAAAATTAAACACATGCTTTCATAGGAGAAGATGTGCATTTTCTGTATGAGTTGCAGTCCATGGCTTCCTTTACAGTAGCATTACAAACTCTTCCTTTACAGTAGTGTTAAATAAAGTCAGATTAACTTGGGAGCTGTTGTCACCTTTTCTACTGCCGCATACATACTGTTCCTATCGTGACCGTTACAACCCCTAACTTGTGTACACTACAGTGTAATGTATTTGTCCTGTCATCAATTGTTTTTTGGACCAGCTGGCCGTTTGTCACTCTCTGCTCTGTTAATTAGAGTGAGCAGACGCACCTGTTTTTCTCCTAATTACCTTCACTCATTCCACCTGTGATCACACATATGAATACCTGCCTCTGTGCGCACAGCTCAGAGCTGCAGAGCTGCCTCTAGAGGTGGAAGTGGGTCACTATAAAGGAACTCCTTTAGAGGACAGATTACGTAACGTAACGTGTGACCTTCGTTTTAGTGGAAGATGAATTTCATTTTATGTTCTGTTGTCCGTCGTGCAGTAACTTAAGAAGTGTTTTGTTTGAAAAAAAAATTCAATACCGTAATCCCAGTTTATATTGGTTGGGTGAAGTGAAATGTCGGGCTGGTTATTCGAGAATGAAATCTTCTGTGTGGCACGATATGTGGAGCAAGCATGGAAAATTATACTTAAAACTCTGTACCCTGTTATGTGGTAAAAATGGCTGGTATATGGTGTTGAACATTTGGTCATCTTCCTTTTTGTGTTTGTAATGTGTTATACGCACGTGTGGGCTGGGCACATGTGTGCATGACACTTAAATAAAATAATTCATTCACTCACTTGCCTCTCAAAGCCAGTCTTTGCCAGATATTCTTTGAAGTGTGCATTGCCGGTTACCCCCGTGACCCCATGAGGGCTTAAGCGGATCAGAAAATTAATGGATGGATGTTTGCCTTGAACCTCGCTGGACACCTCATCGGCCTTCTGACTCTGGAATCGACCTTAAACTGTTTCTCGACCACGATTCCCGTCCTGCCCTCTGGATCTGTCTGCCAGTCTGCTGCCTGCCTTTTCCGTGCAGGACCCCGTTTTTTCGCTCGGACCTGCTCCCTCTCTCCAGGCCAGTTTGCCATAATTTCCTGCATTATTCAGACTGCTGTCAGCTCAAACTGTTTCCTGTGTCACTCAGTACATTACCTGCACCAGGTTTTATTTGTTTTATTCTTTAAAAAAACTAAACTTTCTAAGTGCAACTTTGTGTTGTGCTCGAATATCTGGTTCTCTGATTTATTGTGCATGACAATACGGTGCTGCAGAGTAAACATTAATCATTTTGCCTAAATAGACCACACTTATCGGCTCACTTTCACCCCTGATTGCATGAGATAAAAAGGCTATTAATGAGATTCGCGCCCCAAACCATGAGTCAAGTCTCAAGAGTCCTCATCACTGTAGATGGATGCCAGCAGTCTCCAATATTTCTATCACTGCTTCAGATTTAAAGATCAGACATTAACCACGGCATTCGGATATGGGTTTGCAGCAGACTCACCACTTTGTAGTATGGATGGAAGGATGTTAGCTTTTAGTCTGCTATTACATCCAGCTGGATTAAGAGATGTTGCTATTGTAATAGTAAAAAAAAAATCCCTTTGAGGTGCACTTGCTGGATGTGTAGCTGTAGCTGTAAATAATCCATCCTGTTTTACAGTGGACAAACATTAGCTATTAAAAAAAAAAACAGTGTTTTAGTTATCAGTTATACGCCCTATGAGGGAATGGCTTTAAAGCCAAGCTTCCTTCTCAGAGCACACCACAATCCGTACATCCTCACACTTGGCTGGATTAGTCAGCTGACTGCCTACCCAGCAGTTGGTCATTCAGCTTTCATTCCATGAATATTGATCCTTTAACAACTCGGGGATAAAAAAAATAAAACAACTTTGAAAGGCAAGGAACCAAAAACAAACTTTTCTTAAAGAAACTGTGGATGTGCGCAGGGCTATTTCGAATTAAACGCATAACTTATTGATTTAGGAAGACAAAATATCAAACCAACGCTTAAGTGTTTAAGGATAGTTTGTAAATGCTATTTAAGAAATAGCACTGATTTTACCCAACAAGTGCAAGAAATTCAGAATTAATTAAGCCGTAACGTTTGGGTGCAGGTATGACGTTCACATCTGTGACACATCTGCATTTTTAGGGTGTTAATGGGGGAATTGGGGTGTCTATGCTTATATGGCAGTTCCACTGTAATGGTTTAAGCCACGTGTTAAATGCATAGGAGTACTTTATCATGGTGAATTTAAATATTTAACTTTCCAGGACCTCAGTGACAGACGGGATCCGTCTGTCAAACAGAGTTTGTCTGGAGGGCAAGGGCTCCGTTAAAGCTCAGTTGAAAAATGTACACAAAGTGGACGCAGTGCTTATGTAAAACTCAACAGTGAGTTTGGTTTTGCGATTTGGTATCCCACTACTCAACTAGACGTTGGAGTGGAGATTCTTTCAACACTCCTTAAAGCGAACTATACGTATGCCTAGGTTTCCTCATCAGGATGGCAGCCTGTGTTTACGCGAGCGGTTTGGAGTAAATTAATGATGACAAAAATGCTGCAACATGAGTCACGAAAGCCAAATGGGAATATACCTTGAGGTCTAACTTTTTGCACTGTGGCTATATGTACAGACTAACTACAAGCTGCAACCCATTTGTGGTGGGAGTGGCAGGGTTGGCATTATTCAAAGCACTTTAATCTTTTCATGAGGAGTATTAATTAGCAACTGAAGGTCGACTTTGGCTCACATACCTTCAGACTGATCTATGACCACAAACAAAGGGGTGAAATCACAACCTATTCAGGGCCTGTTTTAGAAATAAGTACACGTAATGGGAAGACAACAAAGACATTGTAAAATGTGGAAACAATACAGGGTTAAATGTTTGAAACCTTGGATTTTAAACAAATCCTTTAAACTTTGCCACACGCATACATTGATATCGGTGTACCTCAATAAATCACAAAACTCGTTGAAAAGTTTAATTATTTCAGTATTTAAAATTAAAACAGTATTAAAAGAAAAAAAGAATGGCTGAGTTGTCAAAATACAGTACTGTACATTCTTCAACTCAATACTTGGTCTGGGTTCCTTTTGCGTGAATTACTGCACCAGTGCAGTGTAGCACAGAGATGATCAGGCTGGGGTGTAAAAGCAACCAACTTAATAGTACTGTATGGGGTTTAGGGCAGGCCAGTTTGCTGGCCAATCAAGCTCAGTGATACCAGGGTCATTGAAGCAGGTACTGATACAGTGTGGGCAGGCAAGCAAAAGTCCAGTTGTGTTTTGTGTTTCTCATTTAGCACAATCAAGCCGCTTGTGATGACATTTCTGGTTAAGGAGCAGCAGGGAATGGTTGTAGACCATGTCCTGGATACGTTTGTGTGTGGTCACTTTGGAAGCACGTTTCCAACAATGGGCCCATGCCTTGTGAATCATATAAAAAAAAAAAAAAACTTAAATGAAGTTTTTTTTACATTCCTGTCAAGGCGGTGTTTATCCCTGTTGGTTTTGGTACTTTTTTCTCCTAATTTTGTCCTTGCACTCAACTTTCCATTGATACTTAGAGACACTACTCTGTGTGACAGCCCGCTGTCAGTCCTCCCCACAATTACACAAGCACACATTTGGAACTTTAATAATCTTTTTTCATTGGACTTATATGCTCTTTTTCTGAGAAACCATGATGACAAAAAAATAACCGAAATGATACTTACTATACATAACTGTTTATATTATACATAAATAATGAGCTTTCCTTTTTAAATTGCTGAAACAAACTACCTTTTCAATGATATTGTAATATACTGAGTTCCACTTTTATTAAGTATCACTCTTGAAAGCGGGTGACTTTCTTTTGTATTAGCAAGAAAAACAAAAGAAAAAGGAGAGTGCCAATAACATTCTAATAGATAAGTAAAATGACACAATATACTCTGGATGGTCCCAGATGTTGAGTAAGCCCAGGGTTTAACCTAATTACCAATCTCCATTTAAGCTTGTTTCTCCAACAAACTGACGGGCTGGACGCAGAGCAGACCCTACACAAAGAAAAACACACCACAACCCTGTCAATAAAGCCACTCCAGCCTCTCTCTCTCCACAGTGTCCAGGAGGCCTGTGGACAGTATGTATCGGAAAAGAAGTAACCGTTTCCAGGACGTGACTGGCTAGCCGTGCGTTTCATCACAAGGCAGATGAAACCGCAGAAATCGAAGCTTCGCTGACAGATTGCTGCTGAGCGTTCAAACTGTAGGCAACAAAACACACTCACAAGGAGAGACAAGGGTGTGGAAAAGACACAGGAGGAGAGATGAGTCACAGTGAGAGAGGCACACACACACACACTCACACGTGCATAGACACAGACAAATCTCATTAAAGACCTTTTATCAAACTGAGGTCAAACTTTCCGAGTGAACGCATCTGAGAGCAAAGACAGACCTTCAATCCATCACTTCTACTGCTTTTTAAAGCACACTGTGAGCTTGTTTTGGATTTCAGCTCAGCGCATATTTCTTACTCGCAAATCAAGTCACACATAAGTCTCAATCTATCTGCAGCTTTTTCATCACCCTTTTTTCGTTCCCCTCTTACAACCGCTTCCCCATGCGCCCCATTCAAAGCATGGGCCATTAAGAAGACGTGAAAGAAAAGCGCGACCCTGAGAGAAAAATCATCTTGGCTGGCTCCGCCGGACCTGGCTCGGCGTGCCAGCTTCTGTTTATTTGAACTGTGAACCTCCATTTGAAATGTGTGTGTGAAAGTAAGAAGTGCCAGCGTGTGTGCAGGAGAGAGGGAGACAGAATGGAGCATGTGTAGCCAAGGGAATGCTTCACACAAAACGCCGTGTCTCGCCCTCCGATTTCTTTCACACTTCTCTTAAATCGCTTTTTACGCGCCTTTATTTGCCCCGCGGGCTCCTGGCGCTCCTCAGGTTCTCCCGGCCACAGACGAGCCTCTGTGTAGCCCGCTCAGGGCAAAACCAAGCTGAAAACAGACCTCCATCACCCCCCGTAGTGCTCCAGACACAAAAATAACACCGTCCTTCTGCTGACCCACACATGACATCACAGGAAGTAGACAATCACTTCTGTTGTGAGCGAGCCAACCAAAAATGCACATAAGGCCGTTCCCAGGAAGATACCAGAACCATGGACACATTTAGACATGTTGAGGGACAGAGAGGTTAATGAGGGGCAGGTTAAAACAAGAAATGCACCATGAATACACTGGAATCAGTTTTTCAGCATTATTTGTACCGACTGGTCAGGTGTTTTAAAACGAATACAGAGAAAGTAAAAAAGTGTGAAAAAACTATTTTAAAGGAGATAGCCACAAGTTAATTCCTCTCAGGCAGTAGGTGGGGCACTCACGCTCACCAGCTACTACTTGCCAGTCGGTTGCCAGATGTGTTAGCATGTCAGGTCAGCTTTAGCAAACACTTAACTTACCTGACCAGAAGGAAAGCGACAACCTCCGCATGCCTTCTGAGCAAACAAGGCAAGTTTATTTATAAAGCACTTTTCAGTAACAAGACAATTCCAGGTGCTGAGCCCCTTTGCTTCCTTAAGTCGGCACCAGAATCTTGACCAATGTTCATCTCTTTTTTTTGCTTCTTTTTTGCCCACTTGAGGAATGTAATGCCGAGAAGAAGCCAATTCTCAGCACTATGACGGAGCTACTACGATCTGCCAACGCCTGAGCTATTGGTGCAGAATTAATTTGTGTCAACATTGACATCTTAACCAGAAGTAAGTATTTATATACTTTTACCAAAAAAAAATTTGTATATAAATATTGTTTTATACATTTTGACAGGTCCAAAGTTATGCTTTTATTCTGCCCCACTCTAGACATTCTGTAGATGTAATATTATTGAAAAATGTATTGTTTTGAAGAAAAAAGCTTTCTTCAAAACAACCTTTAATAAAAGAACCTGTACTTTCTAATACAAGACATGCCAGTGGTTCATTCAAAGAGTGAAAAAAATCAAGACTTTGATAACAAAGTCTTCACAATTTGAAGATAGCAAAGACAGATCTACCATCAGTAAGACCCTAAAGTTCCCAAAGTTGTAGTTGGGACCCTACTGGGGTTCACCAAGGACAGTTCCAAGGGCCCCAAAAAGAAAATTGTACACATATACATGAGCTTTCGGAATGGTTTAGATTTTTTTGTCATGGGGCCCAAAATTTGTGGCGGTACCCCTGCCAACAAACAACAGTCATAGTCACAAGTCTCTAACACGGCTTTTTTCAGGGTCATAAGCTGGAAATATGGGAACCCCTGCTCTAGGGAACAGACTAGACTGATTCCAGGTGGTAAAGCTAATCACGCTATTCACTAATCCAGCCATTCATCCAACTATTGTCTATACCTGCAATGCTTGCAGGATCACAGGGGGTGAGGGGGGCTGGGGGCCTGTCTCCAGCGATCATTGGGTGGGTACACCCTGGACAGGTCACCAGTTCATCACCAGGCAACACAGAGACACATATGACAAACAATACTGCACACACACATTTCTAAGGGCAACTTAGAGAGATCAATAAACTTAAGTGTCATGTTTTTGGACAGTGAGAGGAAGCCAGCGTACCCGGAGAGAACAATTAAATGGAAGGGGAGAACATTTAACTGATGCTAATATTTTTGTTTGTGGAACATGAGTTTGTGAAGCTAACGCTTTGGTTAGCTGTTCCCTTTACTGATTGGAAGAAATTCTGAGGATGTGAAAGGCTACCAAATATCCAAACAAAAAAATCCAAGACGCATCTACATGTTAGAAATAGAAACGCTTAATGTTCAAAAACAAATACAGATCGTCGGGTGAGTCAATTTAGCTGCTGAATGTACTGAAACAATACAAGTTGAAAAAGCGAATTTTTCAGTTCTGATAGTCTGAATAGTTTGAGTGTAGCAGCAGACTCATCCGTACCAGAATAAGCTGGGTCTTCAAAAAAAAAACTGATATGTGTAATGCACAAGGATATGCACGTAAATGATAGAAAAGGGGTGGGGGGTGGGGGGGGGGGATTCTGCCAAAGAATGTTTCATCAGTTTCACTTGAAAAGACTTTAAAATATTAACTGTGCACAAAACGTGGTATACTAATCTATAAAAAGGCACGCCATGTCAAATCGCTTAAGAGGCACTACAGAGCAAGAGTGTTCTGGCTTCTGTCTGGTATGTGGGCCAGCATACCAGCCAGCAGAATCCACCCCGGACTGGAAAGGCAGCTCCATGTGAGAGCACATGACTCAGAATCTGCCATGCCAAGACCGTCCCAGCCACGAGAGTCAATGCTAGAATCAGAGTTATTCACATTGACTTTGCTATTTCACAGTGGAAACACCTAGAAGGTCCCTAAAAGAGGGAATAAGAGACAGGCACTGAGACAAAGATCATAAAAACAGATCATAAAAGAAACATCAATGGGTTATAGACTTGGTGACAGAGGAATACATAAAAGGTGGTGTGAAAAGCAGGGTGCCGTTTGAGACAATGCATTGAAAGCACAACAGAGAGGGGGGAAGCACATGGTATCACCAAGCCCATCCATCTGCAGCCAAGCCATATGCCAAAGCATTCACGCATTCCACTGAATCAAGCTATGGATTTGTCTCAAGGCTTGTTCTGCCCCCATTGTGTGGTAACCAAAACAATGGCACACGAGGAGGAGAGTGTCTAGGTACATCCCCTGCTGGCCTAATCCATACTTTCAAAGCGGCTGTGATTCGATCAGTCAACAAACGGATTAAATTTCCTGTCGCTCCACCAGCTTGGTCTGGCCACACATACAAGAAAGGAGCAAGAAAGGCCACATAACGTTACCAGCGACTAACTGTTTGAATTATGGTTTCAACACAGAAAGATTACAAACTTGTTTGGTTTCTGCACCATTGTACTTCTGCTTTTTGATCATGCTGGTTTTGCTAGGAACAAACATTGAAACAATAGCATGGCAATTAGAAGCTAGACAGGATATCTGCTCTTTCACGACTCACACCAAACAGGCAAACAAGGAAAACGACTTTGTTAGTTTAGATGATGGATGTCTAGATTGCACAGCACTTTGGATTGTCTTGTTACTGAAAAGTGCTAAATAAATAAACTTTCCTTGCCTTGCCTAGCTCTGACTTGGAATCCTAAATTAAACATTTTTGAATGATCGGTATCTGTGTATTTGATTAATTTATTTTATCGTGTTGTGGGCTTTGCCATGTTCTAAGGTATATTTATTCTACATTGCCATGAGTCCTGAGAAACATTTTGTTTCACGGAAACATGAAATAACTACAAAGCACCTTGAAACTTGTCCTAA
Source organism: Fundulus heteroclitus (assembly GCF_011125445.2). NCBI lineage: Eukaryota > Metazoa > Chordata > Actinopteri > Cyprinodontiformes > Fundulidae > Fundulus > Fundulus heteroclitus. The sequence continues at coordinate 33,113,594 of NC_046380.1, forward strand.
AGCCCTGATACCTATTGCTGCCCAGCTGTCAATGTTTTTAACAATTTTAGTTGGCATTAAATGTTGTGATGGCACATACCATCTGGGGTAGACAAAAAGAACAATTAAAAAAAAAAAGCTTAACCAGTCCAACTGGCACGAGAAAGCTTAGGAGTTTATGTATTTCTTGAGATGGGAGTAAAAAAGACTCATCACCGAATACACAGAGTTCACCCAACTAACACTGAGAATGAGCAAAGCTGAATCTACAGGAGGAGCACAATGGTGCCTGATGTTAACTAATGTGTATCAGTTTGTTACGTACCTTTATGCCACATTGGTTGTCGTGCTGAAATGTGGTGAAATGGCGCATATTATTGCGCTGTAGCAGTAGTTAGTTTTATTCAAAGCATCAACGCTTCTGTAATGCATCAGATTTGAAAAGGATCCCTAGATGTCACGTCTCAGAACATTGGTTGGCAGCCAGGCAGGGCTAGTGTGGGCTGTTTATACGAAAACATTAGGGCTATAGGTTTTAACCAACATCCAGAGGCCATCGATGTGCATGGCACTTAAGGTGAAGCAACACAGTTTGAAAGAAACTAAAGAGGGGGTTTGAATTTGCAAAGGAAAACAAAAAGACAAAAACAATGACTAAATAGGTGACTAAACGTATCACCATGTGATTAACCTGGTTTCATTTACATTGGGGTTGCATTTCGCAGCTGCTGGAGCCAAGATATGTGTTTATCTCTTAATAAGACAAATAAAACAATTTTTTTGAGCCAGATAAAAAAAAATCTTCATCATCTGCAGGGTAAGTTATCTAATCTTATTGACCTTCCTGTTTGAACGTTTGCCCTATGTCTCTCCTTAGCTTTATGGTACTGAATAGTTTCATCACTGATCCAAAGGGAGGTATGATGCATGTCCAGCTGTTTGGGTGATCTCAAAGTGAAAAGCATGTAAGCAACAATCAAACATATGCTAGAGAAATAGGGAATTCAAAAAGACTACATTCTTGTCAAATTATTACAGGATAATGCAAGAAATATGCAAAAAACGAATAGAGAATTTTAGCGTGGGCTGCTTGGTGGTGGGGCCCAATGGAAGACCAAGGATGAGTTAGTTTGTCATTCTAGGCCAGAGGTGTCCAACTCGAGTCCTCGAGAGCCGGTGTCCTGAAACCTTTAGATGTCAAATAATTAGTTAATTAGCAGGACTCTGAAGAACCTGACTGCATACTGAGGAGCTAATCGTGCTATTTGATTCAGGTGTGTGGGACACCCCTGTTCTAGGCCCTTTAAACTTTTGTAAAGCTTCAGAGTTGTCAATTATACAAATGAAAATGACTGTCAAAGGAGTGAACATTATTGTACCTAAAGTATGTACTTTGAAAGTCTGTGTTGCAAAAACATGCCAGTATTGGATAGAGATTCTGTATCGCTAAATCCTCAGTCAGATCAGTGTCAGAAAATCTTAATCAGGCCATTGTTAATTTAATATACACTGTGAGAGAAAAGGACTTGCGCTTTAAATGGTGTCAGTCACCCTGAATCATCTGCCAAAATAGACAGTAATGGGCTCAAAGCCCTTGCCCCCCCAAAAAAACATGAAACTCTGGAAATCCTGGCACTGCTCCATTGATTACAGACTACTTTGCATTTAGCTGTTGCAACTGACCGTCCATCTGATCCTCCAAATGCTACTGATCTTACCAAGGGATCGGTGTGCTGCTCATCTATTGTGAACCTTATTGATTACTCAGAAAAAAACAACGGTGAGATGCTCTGAGCCCATACTGCTGGGCCACACTTTCATTTTCTCAAACAACTCTTAATCAATACATTGGATAAATGGGAAGGGTGAGCTGAACGCGATGACAAGCCTCTTTGTTGGATCTAAACTAGAAAATGAATAGACAGACAATTAGACAATAGGTCATAAAAATGTGTCCCATGTTGGGAAACGGAGCACAGTATTTCTGATGACACAGCACTGATCACGGGGTGAAGAAAGCAGCGCCTGAGCAGAACTCAAACCTCTCCCATCTGGGACACATTTAGTGTCCATGTGCAATGAATTACATATTTTTGGAAACTAAGCCACATTGGACTCTGTAATCTGTTGGTGGGATTTTATTCCTGTTGTTCATGGTTTTGCCTTTTGTGACTTCAGTGCTTTTTTAAAAAAAAAAAAAAAAAAGAGTAGCTGACAAAGATATTATTAAAAAGACAAAAAAGGATAAATGATTTGTTTGTAATTTCAAAATATTAACAATCATCTGAGTAACATCTTACGAAGTCAAAAGAGCTTCTTGCCCAAAGGGATTTTAACACCGCAAGAATCCTCAGCTACAAATGACTATTTTAGAGAAGAAGGGTGAAATTCGTCACCCTTATGATTGGCAGGCTCGGCAAACGTTTGAGTTCCTGTGTCGCCCTACAGGCCGTGTTCATCAAGTAGAGTACCTCTGGGTAACTTCACATTAAGTGGATGCAACTTAAGGAACCAGAGGATGACAGCGCTTTTAAAGAGCCGACACTCTGGGGAACTTCTCATAGAGAGTTAAAAGACAAAAGCACATTAGTAAAGCTGTCTGTTGAAATATGAGAGCTACTGCTAAAGCTTATTTTAACTTCCACTATCAATTGGCTTTTGTTTTACTGCAGCTTCTTGTATGGAAATATGGACATGACAAGAAAATAAATCTGTAAATAAATAAAAGAGGCCTGACTGATCTCATTTAACTATTTGTTTTATCAAAAATGCCTCATGGTGCTTGTTAGCTAAATTGTAAGCTAACTGGGTAAAAGATAAACTCATGGTCAGTACATAAAGCTCAGCCGACTGCCAATCAACAAGCCGACCTACCAGTCTTTTAAGAAAATACATTTTATTTATTTCTTCAGTATTTACTGGAATAAAAACTTGTCTTTTCCTAGTCTTAATGCTATGCTAAGCTATGCTAAGCTATTTTAAGCAAAAAATAAACAAACAAACAAACAAACAAACAAATCCTGGTCTGATTTGGCAAGAATAAATAAATAAAAATCCTAAAAATCAGTAGCACAAACAAAAATTTAAGAATGTGGCTTCAACAAACTTTGTTAAAAGTTCAATGCAAACCCTGTACAAGGCAGAACAGTACTAAAAACCTCCCCCTTTTGGTATCCACACTACTGCTGGCGGCTTTGCACCGTGACCAGCCTGGCTTTGTAAGCCAAACACTGAGAGCAGCTGAGTGGTGGTGGGCTACTAGCCACGCAGCCACTAGTTAAATCTGTGGTGTTACACAGCCACATCTGGTCAGCCTGCAGCCACTCAGTGATGCATTATGGTCTACTGTTCAGCCAAACCTCAGAGGTTAGGGACTGTGTCCTGGGCTGGGTTTATATATATATATATATATATATATATATATATATATATATATATATATATATATATATATATATATATATATATATATATATATATATATATATATATATTTATGACACAGTATATATTATGTGCCCTGCCAGAAATAATATGGCTTAATTCAGGAGAATTTTAGGCCAAGGAAGAGGAAATGGATTAAGGTACCAGTGCCCCTATGATCCCAGGCCAGAAGTCAAAATTGACAGTTTCTATGAAGGTTGTGTTTGACACTACATGTAATTATTTTCAAGAGTCGCCACGCTTGTGGCCACCTGTAGCAGCTTTGTTCAAACTTAGTGATTTTTGTCTAAACCTTTACCTGTTAAAATCCCTGATCTTTAAAACACGTTTCTTATGTGTTTTGAGTGCTGAACATCATTTCTCTTAGTTATTTGCTGTGACGTGATAATAAACATTGATGGAGCTGTTGTAGTTTTTCAGAGCTCAAGTAATTCCCAGAATAAGACCAAACACTCCAAATGAGTCAAAAAAGGGGTGTCTAGAATAAAGGAAAGCATCCATGCGAAATAGCAAGGACAAGGAAATTTAAAGCACTGTTGTTTTCATTATAAGGGGGGGGGGGGGGGGAGTGAGTGTACAGTCGCAAGAGTAAAGAAAGAGGGAGAACAGCGCTTATTAACAACAAATTGTGTATTCTTGGTTGTTGTGGGGGCTTTAAGGCCCACCAGATGCACATGAGAGTACACCTGTTAAATGATGCCACATAGTTTGGGTGTTGGAGGTTGTGAATTGGCAACAGCTGGGCTGATGATGCTGATGTCAAAGCATCCATGGAAATATCCATTGATTTCTGGCAAATCTCTGTCTCTTCCATACAACCAATATTTTGACTCTGACGCTGACTATGTGTCTATCCCAAATGCTTCAAATCTTTTTATATCAGCATATCTCTGTTGGTAGTTAATCATGGGGATAAATACTGATAAAATGTTCAAATCACATACAACTCAATCACATACAATTCAACACAATGGGGTAGGTGCTGGGGGGGGAGGGGGGGGGGGGGCTAATTAGAGAGCAGGATGCTTGTGTCCTGGAGAAGCTGTAAGGTTCTGGGTGTGACACCCACAGACTCTGGACCTCTGAGCAAGACTCTTAGCCCCACAATGCTCCCTGGGAGCCGCACAGTGGCAATGACAACTAAAGAGTGTTTTCATTACTTGAATTGTTTTTAAAACTTTTGATATTAGAGCCTATTTCCATTGACTGGGATTCTGAACCAAGTTTGGGCCTGTTGAGTTGGGAAACCGAGGATTAATCACATAACTAAAATAACAAGGTACAAAATATCTCCCCTTAGCAGGATAAAATTTATGCATGGTCAAAAAGATATGCCCTGTGGTGGACAAATACGAATGCAGGAATAGATGGCTGCATGGTTGCTAGTCATTTTGCCTCTTTGCCATTTCCTACTTATAGAACAAAAAGGAGTTTTCAGCCAATTGACGTTTCAAATTGACCATACATCAATTTGCATAATTTTTTCTACCTAGAGAAAAGCCCCATTTACACTACCTTTGTTAAACCGATCCAGGCGCCCGTAACGTTTAGGCAGTTATGCTTGGTTATAAGCTTGGTTATAATTGTGATACGTCGTTGTTTGCGGAGAGAGTCAGGCGAAGACGGCAACTTTTGGTGAATTTACTTGACAGAGTCGGCTTTTGGGACGTGGATAAGACAAACGCACGTCTAATACGGATTTACAGACGCAGGAAACAACGCTCTTAGAACAGTTTGGAAACCTCAGTAAGACAGCTTCTGTATGCCGTTCTCCGTCACAGAGAACCGTTGCTTGCACAGAGCCGTACTACCAAACCTGCAAACCATTACACCAGCTTAGAGTTCGGCCATTGACTTTGTTTCATAAACTTCCTTTGGTTGAGTGCAGCAGATATCTCCACGTCAAAAGAAAATGAGTTACTAAGCAGTTCCACAAATATTTCGTGCCTTAAAGTCAGTGAACTTATTTCACAGTGTGCTCTGTTTATGAGTAAAATGTGTAATTGGGAACACAGAGGGGCTGACGTGGTTTGTAATTTCTTGGCACGCAGAGAGTGCCATACGTTTCCTTGCTCCATCTGAGTCTCCCAAGCGTAGCTCTTGCAAGCCAGTGTTTTACCACAAGTGGATGTTGCCATGCAACTCATTCTCACAGTTTGACAGTGCGATTATGAAATGTGATCATTTTGAGAGATATGCAACCTGCATCAAAATTAGATGAAGTTTCCCTCCTGGCTTCATACAACTGAGTCGGCTGGAGGAGTTGTAGCTGACAGGCCTTGATCTTCACATGTCTGGTCTGAGAAATCATCACCAACAGAACCCTGTTGAGTTTGGGGAAAACTAGCTGTTTACGGAGTCAGTGAACAGCACTTTTTTGGTGCTAATAGATGGGATTGTAGTCATTCTGGCAAAAGTGTCAGTAAACCTCAATTTTTAATATTTAATTTCATCCATCCGTGCATTGTCTTTACCCAATTATCAGTGCAGGGTGCTGGTGCCTATCTCCAGCGGTCATTGGGGCAAGAGGCAGGGTACACCCTGGACAGGGTGCCAGTCCATCACAGGGCAACATGGAGACACACAGGACATATAACCATGAACTCAAACACTCACATCTAAGGGCAATTTAGAGAAACTAATTAACAGACGGTGGGAAGAAGCCGGAGTACCCAGGGAGAAACCACAATTGCAAACTCCATGCAGAAAGACCCCAGGCTGAGATTTGAACCCAGGACTTTCTTGCTGCAAGGCAGCAGTGTTACCAACTGCAGCACTGTGGAGCCATGTTCCATTCCTCTGTCCGTCATTGATTAAATGTTATTTCTGGTGTGCGAAGCAGCAATTTATTGAGTTAGTAGCAAAACTCAGGGGTGACGCATGAGATTGACACCTGCACATTGAATTGAATAATAGTGTTTTACCATAAAAGTCAACTTATACCCTGTAAAAAAAAAGATCACACGCGGAACTACAGCAAGACTCTAGTATGAATCCACCATAAATCTTTCACTTTTGTGTTGTCTTATTCTGATTCCATCATATAGGGGAATAAGGTCATAGTTTGGATTGATCTTCAGTATGGAACTCAAACACAACCTTAGCTGTCTGAATGAGACAAATGAACCACTGCAAAAAGTCACTTTACCTCGGATGTGATAAAGTAATGGGAAGGAGGAGGAAAAATGTAGGCATTCAAGCTGCAGTGAGTGATGACTCTAACTCAACAAGGTTTTGGATTTAAACAACAAGTCTGGTGCTTTGTTTGGTTTTCAATGTTGTACAGATGAGTTTTTACATTGTTGTAAGACAGATGTTGTTTTCTTATCCAAAAAAAAGCATCTTTGTTTAGTGCAAAATGTGACGGATTAAAGCCCAATAGGAAGCTGGATTATACCTGTGGGTGCATGTCAGAGAAATATTTTTACATGGTGGTAGAAGAAGATCCGTTTGATGAAGATAGAGAGCAAAGTGTGATAAAGCTGCTGCTGCAGTAGCAACGACATTTATAAATGCATACACTGGAGGATAAATGATTGCTTTTCACTGTTGACAAATGGACCACGGTGGTTTCATCAATATCTATAGGCGCTCTGGTCAACCACATTGAATCGGCTCTAGTGTAAAAGTGCAGCTGTGAGTTTGAGAACATCAAAGCTCTTGGTAGACGCCCTTTAAAAATTGCCTTTGCTGACTTAGAATTGAGAGGCAGAAACATTTTTGTGAAGCGGAAGAAAAAGGATACACAGTGTTAGAAATTCTTTATAGCCTCCCTGAGTTTGTTTGTACAATTACTTAGTATTTCTCTACCTCCTTTGCACTTCTAGGGACTGCAATATCTTTCTCATTCAATAAAGAAAACCTGTCCAGATGACCTATCCAATGTCTTTTTATTTTTGTATTTTTCTACATGATGATGCATCAGGACATTTCTCATTCTTCTTTGTAACACAGCTCAAGCTCAAACAGATGGCAGGGAGTTTATATTTGAACATTTATTGGTAGGTATTGCCACAGATTTGCTATCGGTCGATTTATGCTGGACTTTGACTGGGCCATTTCAACACATTAATATTCCTTGATCTAAACCATTTGACTCTAGTTCTTAACAGTGCGTTAAGGTTTTTAATTCTGGAAGGCAAACCTCTGGCCCAGTCTCAAGACTTTCACAGCCTTTAAAAATTTTTTTCTAGGACTGCTGTGTTTAACTCCACACATGTGGCCATTATTTTAGGCAGCCTCCTTGCCCCGTTTGAAGAAAAGTATGTTCTTGTTTGAATGTTGTTCTTGAACGTGTTCCAAAGAACACTATGTATTCCCACAGCATGATGCTGCCACCACCATAGTTAACTGTGGGGATGGTGTGGTCAGGGTGATATGCAGTCTCAAGTAGCACACATTCTTTAAACAGTGATTTTCAACTTGCTATGGGTCCAGAAAGGCCGGAGTTTGTTCATACTACTACTATTTTAACTAGACCTCCTATAAATGTGCTTTTTTTTTGTTGCTGTTTCTTTGTTTTCACGATATTGTTTGTTCACTAATGTTCTCTGGCAAACCTCTGAGGCCGTCACAGGAGAGCTGAAAGTGTCTTGAGATTAAAATACACACAGACAGACAGACTATATGCAATTACTGGGTGACTTCTATATTTTATTTAAGGGTATCAGAATAAGGGGAGCTAAATGGAAATGCATGCTATGGGAAGTCATGTATCATTTATCTTCCATTCCCCATTTTGTGCACCAACCTGTGTTGGTCTATCACACAAATTCCCAATAAAATACATTGCAGATTGTGGTTGTACCATGAGAAAATCTTTGAAAGGTTATAGGTGTATGAATACTTGTGGAAGGCACTTTAAGTGGGATTTGTGTGTGCTGCTGAACGAGAGAGCGATAGGAGACACCTGGTGTGCCAGAAACCAGAACAGCATCTAACTGTATTACACAGATTAATTAAAAGCCTCAATCTGTTTCCTATTATCTTTGAATGTTTGTTGATGGGGGTCCGCAGCCACATGCACCGCTGTGTGGGGGCCTGTGGTCTGATTATATCAGTCAGACCCATGTGGGAGGCTTTTTTTTTTTCCTATCCTTGGGATGCTGCTGGAACCAGTAATAACCTACGACACAGCAAGAGTCTGCATAAATAAAATAATAAAAAAAAAGGAAAGTAACGATTTCTGCTGAACAAATTTATCAGGCAAAAACAGAGAGCAGCTTCAGGAAGTGAGTCCTGTGGGAGGAGAATGATGTAGTGGAAGACTGTGTGTACAGAAATAGAGGAAATGGGGTTGCAAGAGAGGAACAAGTTGGAGGTCATTGTCTTACTTCAAAGCATCAACCCCCCCCCCACCCCCCCCAATACAGACCTGCTCTGACTCTGTGTGCTGCTTTATGACCCACACCACACCACACACTGGTGTGCGTGTGTGTGTGTGTGTGTGTGTGTGTGTGTGTGTGTGTGTGTGTGTGTGTGAGAGAGCCCAACACTTAGTTGTGAGACAGCTTCATTGCTGGACGAATGGGGGATATAGAAAGATGGGGGATGGGTTTATTAGAGAGGGGAACCAAACTTTCTCCACTAACTAGCTCTGACCTGAAACAAACACTGGGACCCTTGTACACTTACACCTGGGAGCTCAGGGATGAAGGCGGTGAGCACTTTTACACCTTGTTCTCACTATGGCAAACTACGGGCAGGAAGGGAATGAAAAAAGAGGGGAGGATACCAAAAAAAAAAAAGAGCTTTGCGACAAGATAGAAGCTGCCTAAAGTTAGGACTCGGACTGCTTTATCTCCTGCAAGAGGTTAGAAGAAGACATATCTCAGCCCTCCTGACACATAGGACCTATAGATTGGCTGTGTTGTCTTTGAGGCTGTTTTTTTTCCACAGCTCCTTAAATGTGGATGTTTATATACAGCACTGTATGACTCGACATCATCACGGCCAAGTCTGCATTAGGCTTTTTTGCACCGAATTAAGGTCTGACCTGAACTCAAAGGCTTTTGACAAGGCCTGTCTCCAGCTCTCTCATTAATGTTACATGCTCTGCTGAGGTTACACACACACACACACACACACACACACACACACACACACACACACACACACACACACACACACACACACACACACACACACACACACACACACACACAGGAAATGACTGTTCTAAAGACCACAGTGGCAGTGGAGTTTACTAATTATTTAGCAAGCTTCAACTTTAGCTTTTTTTTTCTTTTCTTTTTTTACATTTTTTGGGGGAATTCACATCCGAGCAAGGTTTGTTACTAATTGACTTCCCCTCAGTTTCCTTTTTCACTTATTTTTCAATTGAGTCAGGGTCTAAGTGAATTTGTAGATATAATCTGTCTCAAGTCCAAAATCACACGTTTTCCACTTTTTTTCCTCTACATTCTATCAGGGAGTTTTGGATGTGGGAAACAAAAGCGTACATTAGCTTTGATTTTAGAAAAGCAACTTTCAGTCCATGCTCTGCAGTAAAGGGAAACTCTTTCGAGAACTGAGTGTGAACTTGTGTGTTCTATCACCCTAGGCAATTCTTCTGATCCACATTCCTCTGTATTCGATTACGGCTAATGTTTATCTCTCACTCCTTCCCTTGGTTTCATAAATCAAACAAATCTACATACAAACTCGGACTGTTACAGAGACACAACAAAACCTCTTGTATTCATTGTGGCAGCCTATGCCATATGTTAGCATGAGTGTTTGCTTTATGCCATTCAGATGGCTTTGGGTCAAGTCATCTCATTGCTGATTTGCACAGCCCTTTAGTTCCCACTGGTTGACGCTCATAATATTTCCCTACTTCTATCTTGTACCTGAAAACAACTAGGTAATAAACTAATGTGTATAAGTTTCTGTCCCTGTCTGATTAGTAGGGTTGTGACGACATCTTATGATATGAGAGCTTACCATACTAAAACACCAAATTATATCTTATCATATTACTCTACAGGGGCTGGTTATATAATTATAATGTCATGAAAAAGTTTAGGTTTTTCAGTAATTCCATTCAAAAATTGAAACTTGTATATTATATTCATTCATTAAAGACAGACAACAATGTTGGCCAACTGAGCATAAGTGTCCCCTTCTACTTTGAGTTTCCTAAAAAAATTCTTGTGCAACCAGTTACATTCAAAAGTCACATGATTACTGAAATGAAGTCCACCTGTATTTAATCTAAGTGTCACATGATCTGTCAGTATAAACACACCTTTTCTGAAAGGCCCCAGAGGCTGCAGCACTACTAAGCAAGAGGCATCACACCATGAAGACCAAGGAACACTTCAGACAAGTCAGGGACAAAGTTGCTGAGAAGTGCAAGTCAGGGTGAGGTTATAAAGAATATCTTAATCTTTAATGTTCCCCTGTAGCACCACCAAATCCATCGTCTTCAAAGGAAAAACACATGGTAAAATAGCAAACCTGCCAAGCGAAGGCCCCCATACCCTTGCCACTCTGTGTAACTCGTGTTATAAAGAGAATGGCAAGGGCTTGTGATGTCACGCTACTATGGCTTTATAGATATGTCAAAACACAGCCAATAGGCACAATGATCCCAGACAGCAGGGGGTTATTATTTAATCATCCGGTGCCTAAATTACTAAAAGACAGTTTGTAAAATAGATGGACAGAAAGAAACCAGCCTAATAGGGATGATCTGTGGGAGGTAGTAGAATAGCAACGACCGCGGTGGATAACATGTTAGAAAGACTCAGGCTGTTCTGCTTGGATCATGACTTGTTTGGGGAGAAGACAAATCTACAAGCTGGGAGTGTATGAAGCCAGTCAACAAACACACACACAAGAACAGATGATTTTCACCATCTCGTAGTAAGAATAAACTGGGACGTGCGCCAATTCTAAGATGTGCCAAAAATTATGGAAGATTTCCTTTTTCCCCTCATATCGAACAGAAAAAGTACAACATAGGACAATTCACTGAACTTGATCCTGAAGTGGCGATAACTTTTATAATTCAGTTGCACACAGAGATGACTAGTCCGTAGCTAAATATTCAAACAAATAGAAGTACTGAAAACTTTCCTTGGACTTTTTCGTTTGCAGCTGATCTCAAAGGTTTGCACAGTTTCCCATGGATCTGAAGGTCTCGTTGGATTGTAAAGAGCCATGAAGCATTGCAGCAGGCTGGAAATTCAATGGTTTCTTCTAATGTCATTTGCAGCGTTTGAAACAATCACAAATAAAGTACTAATTGGAGATTTGATTTGTTTTGTCAAATAATAAAATAGATGTACTGCAAAAACACCACTGGAAAAGATAAATGATTTTCTATAATACTTTCCTGACAATTAATTTAAAAGTGTTTTTAAACTATGTAGTTGTTTAACATATAGACAATCTAGCTTATGAGTTTGTAAAATACAGAACGGCCCATTAGGGTGAAAATAAGGTAATAGCAGAAATTTTGTTTTCTGCATTTTCAGTTTTGATGGTGCTGAATTCATTTTAAAGCATTTTCAGGCTCTT
>NC_046380.1:33126042-33180095 GCF_011125445.2 Fundulus heteroclitus
TTATTTGCCCCACGGGCTCCTGGCGCTCCTCGGGTTCTCCCGGCCACAGACGAGCCTCTGTGTAGCCCGCTCAGGGCAAAACCAAGCTGAAAACAGACCTCCATCACCCCCTGTAGTGCTCCAGACACAAAAATAACACCGTCCTTCTGCTGACCCACACATGACATCACAGGAAGTAGACAATCACTTCTGTTGTGAGCGAGCCAACCAAAAATGCACATAAGGCCATTCCCAGGAAGATACCAGAACCATGGACACATTTAGACATGTTGAGGGATAGTGAGGTTAATGAGGGGCAGGTTAAAACAAGAAATGCACTGGAATCAGACATTCAGCATTATTTGTACCGACTGGTCAGGTGTTTTAAAACGAATACAGAGGAAGTAAAAAAGTGTGAAAAAACGAAAGTTACGTATGTAACTACGGTTCTATGAATCCCGGATGACCGCCAGAGGCGGTGCTGAAAGCACTGAATGTTCCCTTCGGGCATGCGCAGTTCGAGTAATTATACCAACAGAGTCACACCTGTGACGCCGGATGACCACTCGGAGGCTATATAGCCTGCTGTCATCCTTGGCTCTGTTCCTACAGAATCTTCTCGCAGAAGCAAGGATTCTGAGTGACAGAGAAGCTCTGGCGGTCATCCGGGATTCATAGAACCGTAGTTACATACGTAACTTTCGTTCTATTTCATCCCTCCTGACCGCCAGAGGCGGTGCTGAAAGCACTGAATGACTAATGCCAACTATGTCACAAGGAATCCTGAGCACATACCTCACTGAGAGGGCCCAGCAGAACCTTGTAAAAGGACCTGACCCAGTGGATGAGGGACAGTCACATTGACGTTGTAGAACCTCGTGAAGGTGGTCGGGGAAGCCCATGATGTAGCAGCACATATTGCTTCCAGAGGGACCCCTCTCAAAGCCGCCCAGGAAGCAGAGACGCTCCTGGTGGAATGTGCCCTCACCCTGACTGGCAGGGAGCGGCGACCTACAGCGTAGGCGTGGCAGATGGCACTCACTATCCAATGAGACAGACGCTGCTTGGAAAGAGGGTAGCCTAACCTCGGACCCCCATAACACAAAAAAAGCTGGTCTGAGCGTCTTAGACTTGCGGTGGCAGAAATATATGCTTCCAATGCCCTTACTGGGCACAATAACTCAGACCCCTCGGTTGCACCTGACTGGGGCTGAAACCGAGCCAACTGCAATGGCTCGTTACGGTGAAAAGGAGACAACACCTTAGGCACAAATGCAGTATTAGGCCACAGGGTAACACCGGAGTCATCTGAAGCCCACCTGATACATGTAGGGCTGACAGAGAGAGCATGTAACTCACTGACTCTCTTAGCCGACACGATAGCCAACAGAAAGGCGGTCTTGCAAGAAAGCCACTTGAGGTCCGCTTGTGCCAAAGGCTCGAATGGAGGATGGCACAGGGCCGCAAGAACCAATGGTAGGTCCCAATCGGGCACTCGTGGAGCCGGCAGCGGGCGTAACCTACGAGCACCGCGCAGAAAAAGAGAGACCAGATCATGGCGCCCTACTGTACGGTCGTTGACAGGTAGGTGACGACATGAAATTGCCGCAACATACACCTTAAGGGTCGAAGGAGAGCGGCCCTTATCAAGGAGAGACTGGAGGAACTCCAGAATTGTGGGCACCGAGCAGGTAACCGGATTCTCATTGTGGGCAGAGCACCACTGAGAAAAAAGACGCCATCTGTTGTCATACTGCAGCCTAGTGGAGGGCGCCCTAGCACTCAAAATGGTGTGTCTGACAGGTTCTGAACACCCAGTCAGCCTCCCAGGGGCCAGACCCACAGCTGGAGACGTTGAGGGTTGGGGTGCCATATCTGTCCCCCCAACTGAGACAGCAGGTCCCTCCTTGTTGGAAGACGCCATGGAGTACTGAGACACAGACTCCGAAGCAGCGGGAACCATGGGCGTGCTGGCCAGAACGGAGCTACCAGCAACACCCTGTGGCCTCCCTCGAGAACCCTCCGTAGAGTAGGCCAAATCAGCGAGAGGGGTGGAAAGGCATACAGGAGAACCTGTGGCCATGGATGAGCCAGCGCATCCTGGCCCAGTGCGCCCCCGACCCCTGTCAGGGAATACCATAGGGGGCACTGGGTTGACTCCTCTGTGGCAAACAGATCTACCTCTGCCTGGCCAAAGAGGTTCCAGATCTTGCGCACTACGTCGCGGTGAAGAGACCACTCTCCCGGAGCAGGTGCCTGGCGGGATAGAGAGTCTGCAACCTGGTTCTGCCGCCCTGGTAGATATGCTGCGCGCAGGGTGGACAGACGGGGAAACACCCATTCCAGGAGATCCCTGGACACCTCCAGGAGACGTGCTGACCTGGTGCCTCCCTGGTGGTTGATATGGTAAACAACAGAGGTGTTGTCCGTTCGAACCAACACATGCCGTCCTTCTAGGTGGGGCAGAAGGCACCTGAGGGCCATGTGCACAGCCCGCAGCTCCAGCACGTTTATGTGCTCGGTGCGCTCCCTTGGTCCCCAGAGACCCCGAACCGCTCTGTGTTGCCACACGGCGCCCCAGCCCTTGGGGCTGGCATCCGTGGTGACCACTTCCCTTCGAGACACCACTAACCCCATTGGAACGCCACAGGACAAGAGGGTCCTGTCCTGCCAATGAGCTAGGGCACGGAGGCACAGCCTCGTCACCATGAGCCTGTGACGTCTGTGCAGCCTGGCATCTAGGTGAAAGCTGTTGAGCCACCGCTGCAAAGGGCGCAGAAGGAGCAAACCCAAGGGCACGACACGAGTGACCGATGTCAGTTTGCCCAGCATTCGCAGGAAGATGCTGTAAGGAAACTGCCTGCCCAGCCTGAATCGACCGACAAACTGGAGTATGTCGTCCACCCTGCGAACAGACGGACGGGCCTTCATGGTAGTGGAGTCCAGATGCATCCCAAGAAAGGTGGTTGTCTGAGATGGAACCAGACAACTCTTTGCAAGGTTGACTTTGAGGCCCAACCGTGACACCTGTAGAAGAAGCCGGGACGTATCCCGAGAGGCAGCTACCTGAGTGGGAGCACAGAGAAGCCAGTCGTCCAGGTATGGCAGAATCCTTACTCCGGAGGCCTGCAGAGGAGAGAGGGCCGCTTTCACGCAACGAGTAAACACCCTCGGGGAAAGGGAGAGCCCGAATGGGAGCACCCGGAATTGCCAATGGCGACCCTGATAAGCAAACCTGAGAAAGCGGCGATGTTCTGCCGCAATAGGTACATGGAAGTAGGCATCTGTCAGATCTACTGACGTAAACCAATCCCCTGCCACGACAGTCTGAAGGACCTCTGCTGTGGTGAGCATGTGGAATGGAAGGACTTTCAGGTACTGATTGAGTCCCCTTAAATCTAGAACGGGGCGAAAACCGCCAGTCTTCTTTGCCACGAGGAAGTACGTGGAATAGTAGCCTCTGGGTTGCCGCAGAGGATCCACAGCCTCGATTGCTCCCTTGGCTAGGAGGGCGGAAAGCTCCTGGTCTAGTGCCAAGGATTTCACCGGGTCGGTGATAATGGTCATTTTGACCCGGTGTGAGAGAGGGGGCCGCCGTCGGAACTGGAGTCTGTAGCCATGGGTTAGGGTGGCAACCACCCATGGATCCACAGAGTGAGCAGCCCAGAAACGTAGCTGCTGATGGGAAAAATGTCCGACGGCTGGCCCGGTGGCGTCATCTTCTATCCCCTCGGCCTCTGGGAGCCCTGGGGGGAGGACGTCCAGGATCTGAGGCCCGGGTCGGTCTAGCTGGGTGGCCGACTGGCCTACGAAAGTCCCTGCTGGGTCTCTGCCGCAGATCACGGGGATAGGAACCACCAGATCCATCACCAGTCTGAGGCCGTGGCCGAACGCTGGGGGTAGTAGCAGGGCGCCCTGAACGCTGAGGAAAGGGGGGTACGCTCCTGCGAAGGCCAGAAAGCTGCTGGCTGGTCTGACGCGCCTGAATAGTCCGCTCCAGTGCCTCCAGGGCAGCTGACCCAAACAACTCCCCTGGCACGACCGGGACACCCCTGAGGGTCCTACGGCAAGCCTCCGTGAGAGGAGACTGTGCAAGCCAGACCTGTCTACGAGCTTGGACAAGGAATGACATGACTCGACCGAGCTCTCTGGTCATCAGCGCAAAGGCCTGCAACGCTGCGTCACTAAAGCCAACCGCTGCAGCTGCACCACCAGCATCCTGAACGGATGTAGAGAGGGCGAACATGAGGTGCGCCAGGGAGTTGCCAAGACGTCCCGCACGCGCTCCTGCATTGTATGCCTTACACAAGAGGTCATCTGTAACCCGGCATTGAGTCCGTGGGCACCTGACCTCAGGACGTAGGGCCTCATCTGGTGACACAATCAGTGAAGCAACAGCTGGTTCAACTGCTGGCATACGGTCCAGGCCGGCTTTCACCGACTCGTGCATGGCAGCCAACACCCGACCGTCTGAGGAGAGCCGTGATAACGCTCTCGGGTCCCGCCAGCAAGCGTGCAACTCCTTAAGGTACTCCTCTGATGGAGGTACAGAAAATGGAGTAGGGGCCCGTCCGCGCCTGAAAAAGGCACTCCCGGAGTCGGACACCTCTCCTTGCGGGAGTTCTAGCTGCAGCTGCTTCAGGGCCATGGACATGACATCCCGCATGGAACTGTCACTGGCCTCCCCAACTGCACTCCGGGATGAAAACGACCCATTGTCAGAGGCTTGAGAGGACCCTGCCTCCTCCTCATCTCTGAAATGAGAAGCAGAGGCAGCCAGAGATATGACGTCCTCCTCCGCAACTAGTTCAGGCATGGGTGGGGAGGAGAGCCCAGCCACTGGAAGAGAGGTATCAGACCGATGTGTCTGCAGCAAGGACTTCATCTCTGCCAACTCCGCTGACAACTGTTCCACCCTTGTGGCCAGGCCCTGGTCAGGTTTGGCCCGTCTCCTCCGAGGAGGGGGTGCTGAGACCGCAGACCCACCACGGCGCTTAGAACGCCTGGGGGGATCCACCTGTCCAGAGGGCGGAAGGTCAGAACCCTCCTGGGGGCACAACTGTGCCAACCGGGCCACCCTCACTGCATGTGGCATGAAACTGCAATTCATGCAGGGGTTCTCGGACAACGCCTCCACAAGGTGCTCATGTCCAAGGCAGGTAGGGCACAGGTCGTGGCCATCCTCTGCCTGGAGGGCAGCCCCACAATCCCTGCAGCTATGGAAGCCATCCATGTCTAAGGTCGGCAATGCTCAACCCAATTAAAAAAATGCGCTAAAATCGGGAGAGGGGGCGCGAACGCAGCCGTCACCAGTTATGGCAGAGCCAAGAAATAGGCTGCAAACACAAGGAGGCTGATATTGGGAGAGGGGGCGAACACGCTACCGTCACCAGGTATAAAACCAATAAATTAAAGGCGCTAACAACGTTAGCCGTACTTCGCACTTGAGTAAATCAACTTATTAGTCACACTGGGAGAGGGGGCGAACACGCTGCCGTCACCAGGTATAAACTGGTAAACCAAAAGGAGCTAACAACGTTAGTCGTTTTTTTTTTTTTTTTTTTGACCTCGGTAAATCAACTTATTAGTCACACTGGGAGAGGGGGCGAACACGCTGCCGTCACCAGGTATAAACTGGTAAACCGAAATGGGCTAACAACATTAGCCGTACACAACTTCGGTAAATGATTTTGGTCGCACTGGGAGAGGGAGCGAACACGCTACCGTCACCGGTATAAACTGATAAACCAAATAACTAACAACGTTAGTCGTCTTTAGACCTCGGTAAATTAACTTATTAGTCACACTGGGAGAGGGGGCGAACACGCTGCCGTCACCAGGTATAAACTGGTAAACCGAAATGGGCTAACAACATTAGCCGTACACAATCAACAGCCCCAGCTGTAGGTAACAGGGTAACGAAAAGCCGTGAGCTGGGAGAGGGGGCGCGAACGCTACCGTCACCAACAAACAGCTTACTTACCTTCCAAAGAACTTCCACAATCAACCCGTTGCAGCCCTGGGAGGGCGGAGGAAAAACCGCAACTCCGCGCGTTGGGGCGTCACACAACGGAGAAGTTAGCGAACCGCTTGCGAGAAGAAAAAAGGAACAGAGCCAAGGATGACAGCAGGCTATATAGCCTCCGAGTGGTCATCCGGCGTCACAGGTGTGACTCTGTTGGTATAATTACTCGAACCGCGCATGCCCGAAGGGAACATTCAGTGCTTTCAGCACCGCCTCTGGCGGTCAGGAGGGATGAAATAGAACTATTTTAAAGGAGATAGCCACAAGTTAATTCCTCTCAGGCAGTAGGTGGGGCACTCACGCTCACCAGCTACTACTTGCCAGTCGGTTGCCAGATGTGTTAGCATGTCAGGTCAGCTTTAGCAAACACTTAACTTACCTGACCAGAAGGAAAGCGGCAACCTCCGCATGCCTTCTGAGCAAATAAGGCAAGTTTATTTATAAAGCACTTTTCAGTAACAAGACAATTCCAGGTGCTGAGCCCCTTTGCTTCCTTAAGTCGGCACCAGAATCTTGACCAATGTTCATCTCTTTTTTTTTGCTTCTTTTTTGCCCACTTGAGAAATGTAATGCTGAGAAGAAGCCAATTCTCAGCACTATGACGGAGCTACTACGATCTGCCAACGCCTGAGCTATTGGTGCAGAATTCATTTGTGTCAACATTAACATCTTAACCAGAAGTAAGTATTTATATACTTTTACCAAAAAAAAATAGTATATAAATATTGTTTTATACATTTTGACAGGTCCAAAGTTATGCTTTTATTCTGCCCCACTCTAGACATTTTGTAGATGTAATATTATTGAAAAATGTGTTGTTTTGAAGAAAAGTTTTCTTCAAAACAACCTTTAATAAAAGAACCTGTACTTTCTAATACAAGACGTGCCAGTGGTTCATTCAAAGAGTGAAAAAAATCAAGACTTTGATAACAAAGTCTTCACAATTTGAAGATAGCAAAGACAGATCTACCATCAGTAAGACCCTAAAGTTCCCAAAGTTGTAGTTGGGACCCTACTGGGGTTCACCAAGGACAGTTCCAAGGGCCCCAAAAAGAAAATTGTACACATATACATGAGCTTTCGGAATGGTTTAGATTTTTTTTGTCATGGGGCCCAAAATTCGTGGCGGTACCCCTGCCAACAAACAACAGTCATAGTCACAAGTCTCTACCACGGCTTTTTTCAGGGTCATAAGCTGGAAATATGGGAACCCCTCTAGGGAACAGACATAAGACTGATTCCAGGTGGTAAAGCTAATCACGCTATTCACTAATCCAGCCATTCATCCAACTATTGTCTATACCTGCAATGCTTGCAGGATCACAGGGGGTGAGGGGGGCTGGGGGCCTGTCTCCAGCGATCATTGGGTGGGTACACCCTGGACAGGTCACCAGTTCATCACCAGGCAACACAGAGACACATATGACAAACAATACTGCACACACACACTTCTAAGGGCAACTTAGAGAGATCAATAAACTTAAGTGTCATGTTTTTGGACAGTGAGAGGAAGCCAGCGTACCCGGAGAGAACAATTAAATGGAAGGGGAGAACATTTAACTGATGCTAATATTTTTGTTTGTGGAACATGAGTTTGTGAAGCTAACGCTTCGGTTAGCTGTTCCCTTTACTGATTGGAAGAAATTCTGAGGATGTGAAAGGCTACCAAATATCCAAACAAAAAAATCCAAGACGCATCTACATGTTAGAAATAGAAACACTTAATGTTCAAAAACAAATACAGATCGTCGGGTGAGTCAATTTAGCTACTGAATGTACTGAAACAATACAAGTTGAAAAAGCGAATTTTTCAGTTCTGATAGTCTGAATAGTTTGAGTGTAGCAGCAGACTCATCCGTACCAGAATAAGCTGGGTCTTCAAAAAAAAAACTGATATGTGTAATGCACAAGGATATGCACGTAAATGATAGAAAAGGGGTGGGGGGTGGGGGGGGGATTCTGCCAAAGAATGTTTCATCAGTTTCACTTGAAAAGACTTTAAAATATTAACTGTGCACAAAACGTGGTATACTAATCTATAAAAAGGCACGCCATGTCAAATCGCTTAAGAGGCACTACAGAGCAAGAGTGTTCTGGCTTCTGTCTGGTATGTGGGCCAGCATACCAGCCAGCAGAATCCACCCCGGACTGGAAAGGCAGCTCCATGTGAGAGCACATGACTCAGAATCTGCCATGCCAAGACCGCCCCAGCCACGAGAGTCAATGCTAGAATCAGAGTTATTCACATTGACTTTGCTATTTCACAGTGGAAACACCTAGAAGGTCCCTAAAAGAGGGAATAAGAGACAGGCACTGAGACAAAGATCATAAAAACAGATCATAAAAGAAACATCAATGGGTTATAGACTTGGTGACAGAGGAATACATAAAAGGTGGTGTGAAAAGCAGGGTGCCGTTTGAGACAATGCATTGAAAGCACAACAAGAGGGGGGAAGCACATGGTATCACCAAGCCCATCCATCTGCAGCCAAGCCATATGCCAAAGCATTCACGCATTCCACTGAATCAAGCTATGGATTTGTCTCAAGGCTTGTTCTGCCCCCATTGTGTGGTAACCAAAACAATGGCACACGAGGAGGAGAGTGTCTAGGTACATCCCCTGCTGGCCTAATCCATACTTTCAAAGCGGCTGTGATTTGATCAGTCAACAAACGGATTAAATTTCCCGTCGCTCCACCAGCTTGGTCTGGCCACACATACAAGAAAGGAGCAAGAAAGGCCACATAACGTTACCAGCGAATAACTGTTTGAACTATGGTTTCAGCACAGAAAGATTACGAACTTGTTTGGTTTCTGCACCATTGTACTTCTGCTTTTTGATCATGCTGGCTTTGCTAGGAACAAACATTGAAACAATAGCATGGCAATTAGAAGCTAGACAGGATATCTGCTCTTTCACGACTCACACCAAACAAGTAAACAAGGAAAACTACTTTGTTAGTTTAGATGATGGATGTCTAGATTGCACAGCACTTTGAATTGTCTTGTTACTGAAAAGTGCTAAATAAATAAACTTTCCTTGCCTTGCCTAGCTCTGACTTGGAATCCTAAATTAAACATTTTTGAATGATCGGTATCTGTGTATTTGATTTATTTATTTTATCGTGTTGTGGGCTTTGCCATGTTCTAGGGTATATTTATTCTACATTGCCATGAGTCCTAAGAAACATTTTGTTTCACGGAAACATGAAATAACTACAAAGCACCTTGAAACTTGCCCTAAAGCCCTGATACCTATTGCTGCCCAGCTGTCAATGTTTTTAACAATTTTAGTTGGCATTAAATGTTGTGATGGCACATACCATCTGGGGTAGCCAAAAAGAACAATAAAAAAAAAAAAGCTTAACCAGTCCAACTGGCACGAGAAAGCTTAGGAGTTTATGTATTTCTTGAGATGGGAGTAAAAAAGACTCATCACCAAATACACAGAGTTCACCCAACTAACACTGAGAATGAGCAAAGCTGAATCTACAGGAGGAGCACAGTGGTGCCTGATGTTAACTAATGTGTATCAATTTGTTACGTACCTTTATGCCACATTGGTTGTTGTGCTGAATTGTGGTGAAATGGCGCATATTATTGCGCTGTAGCAGTAGTTAGTTTTATTCAAAGCATCAACGCTTCTGTAATGCATCAGATTTGAAAAGGATCCCTAGATGTCACGTCTCAGAACATTGGTTGGCAGCCAGGCAGGTCTAGTGTGGGCTGTTTATATGAAAACATTATGGCTATAGGTTTTAACCAACGTCCAGAGGCCATCGATGTGCATGGCACTTAAGGTGAAGCAACACAGTTTGAAAGAAACTAAAGAGGGGGGATGAATTTGCAATGGAAAACAAAAAGGCAAAAACAATTACTAAATAGGTGACTAAACGTATCAACATTAGATTAACCTGGTTTCATTTACATTGGGGTTGCATTTCACAGATGCTGGAGCCAAGATATGTGTTTATCTCTTAATAAAACAAATAAAAAATGTTTTTTGAGCCAGATAAAAAAATCTTCATCATCTGCAGGGTAAGTTATCTAATCTTATTGACCTTCCTGTTTGAACGTTTGCCCTATGTCTCTCCTTAGCTTTATGGTACTGAATAGTTTCATCACTGATCCAAAGGGAAGTATGACACATGTCCAGCTGTTTGGGTGATCTCAAAGTGAAAAGCATGTAAGCAACAATCAAACATATGCTAGAGAAATAGGGAATTCAAAAAGACTACATTCTTGTCAAATTATTACAGGATAATGCAAGAAATATGCAAAAAGCGTGGGCTGCTTGGTGGTGGGGCCCAATGGAAGACCAAGGATGAGTTAGTTTGTCATTCTAGGCCCTTTAAACTTTTGTAAAGCTTCAGAGTTGTCAGTTATACACATGAAAATGACTGTCAAAGGAGTGAACATTATTGTACCTAAAGTATGTACTTTGAAAGTCTGTGTTGCAAAAACATGCCGGTATTGGATAGAGATGCTGTATCGCTAAATCCTCAGTCAGATCAGTGTCAGAAAATCGTAATCAGGCCATCGTTAATTTAATCTACACTGTGAGAGAAAAGGACTTGCACTTTAAATGGTGTCAGTCACCCTGAATCATCTGCCAAAATAGACAGTAATAGGCTCAAAGCCCTTGCCCCCCCAAAAAACATGAAACTCTGGAAATCCTGGCACTGCTCCATTGATTGCAGACTACTTTGCATTTAGCTGTTGCAACTGACCGTCCATCTGATCCTCCAAATGTTACTGATCTTTCCAAGGAATCGGTGTGCTGCTCATCTATTGTGAACCTTATTGATTACTCAAAAAAAAAAAAAAACAGTGAGATGCTCTGAGCCCATACTGCTGGGCCACACTTTCATTTTCTCAAACAACACTTAATCAATACATTGGATAAATGGGAAGGGTGAGCTGAACGCGATGACAAGCCTCTTTGTTGGATCTAAACTAGAAAATGAATAGACAGACAATTAGACAATAGGTCATAAAAATGTGTCCCATGTTGGGAAACGGAGCAGAGTATATCTGATGACACAGCACTGATCACGGGGTGAAGAAAGCAGCGCCTGAGCAGAACTCAAACCTCTCCCATCTGGGACACATTTAGTGTCCATGTGCAATGAATTACATATTTTTGGAAACTAAGCCACGTTGGACTCTGTAATCTGTTGGTGGGATTTTATTCCTGTTGTTCATGGTTTTGCCTTTTGTGACTTCAGTGCGGTAAAAAAAAAAAAAAAAAAAAAAAAAAAAAGAGTAGCTGACAAAGATATTATTAAAAAGACAAAAAAGGATAAATGATTTGTTTGTAATTTCAAAATATTAACAATCATCTGAGTAACATCTTCCAAAGTCAAAAGAGCGTCTTGCCCATAGGGATTTTAACACCGCAAGAATCCTCAGCTACAAATGACTATTTTAGAGAAGAAGGGTGAAATTCGTCACCCTTATGATTGGCAGGCTCGGCAAACGTTTGAGTTCCTGTGTCGCCCTACAGGCCGTGTTCATCAAGTAGAGTACCTCTGGGTAACTTCACATTAAGTGGATGCAACTTAAGGAACCAGAGGATGACAGCGCTTTTAAAAGAGCCGACACTCTGGGGAACTTCTCATAGAGAGTTAAAAGACAAAAGCACATTAGTAAAGCTGTCTGTTGAAATATGAAAGCTACTGCTAAAGCTTTTTTTCACTTCCACTATCAATTGGCTTTTGTTTTACTGCAGCTTCTTGTATGGAAATATGGACATGACAAGAAAATTAATCTGTAAATAAATAAAAGAGGCCTGACTGATCTTATTTAACTATTTATTTTATCAAAAATGCCTCATGGTGCTTGTTAGCTAAATTGTAAGCTAACTGGGTAAAAAATAAACTCATGGTCTGTACATAAAGCTCCGCCGACTGCCAATCAACAAGCCGACCTACCAGTCTTTTAAGAAAATACATTTGTTTATTTCTTCAGTATTTACTGGAATAAAAACTTGCCTTTTCCTAGTCTTAATGCTATGCTAAGCTAAGATAAGCTATGCCCCTTAGCTGGATCTTTTTTTAAGCAAAAACAAACAAACAAATAAATCCTGGTCTTATTTTGCAAAAATAAATAAATAAAAATCCTAAAAAACAGTAGCACAAACTAAAATTTAAGAATGTGGCTTCAACAAACTTTGTTAAAAGTTCAATGCAAACCCTGTACAAGGCAGAACAGTACTAAAAACCTCCCCCTTTTGGTATCCACACTATTGCTGGCGGCTTTGCACCGTGACCAGCCTGGCTTTGTAAGCCAAACACTGAGAGCAGCTGAGTGGTGGTGGGCTACTAGCCACGCAGCCACTAGTTAAATCTGTGGTGTTACACAGCCACATCTGGTCAGCCTGCAGCCACTCAGTGATGCATTATGGTCTACTGTTCAGCCAAACCTCAGAGGTTAGGGACTGTGTCCAGGGCTGGGTGTATATATATATATATATATATATATATATATATATATATATATATATATATATATATATATATATATATATATATATATATATATATATATATATATATATATATATGAACAACTGTGCCCTGCCAGAAATAATATGGCTTAATTCAGGAGAATTTTAGGCCAAGGCAGAGGAAATGGATTAAGGTACCAGTGCCCCCATTACCCCAGGGCCAGAAGTCAAAACTTACAGTTTCTTTGAAGGTTGTGTTTGACACTACATGTAATTATTTTCAAGAGTCACCACACCTGTGGCCACCTGTAGCAGCTTTGTTCAAACTTAGTGATTTTTGTCTAAACCTTTTCCTGTTAAAATCTCTGATCTTTAAAACATGTTTCTTATGTGTTTTGAGTGCTGAACATCATTTCTCTTAGTTATTTGCTGTGACGTGATAATAAACACTGATGCTTAAAATTGATGGAGCTCTTGTAGTTTTTCAGAGCTCAAGTAATTCCCAGAATAAGACCAAACAATCCAAATTAGTCAAAAACGGGGTGTCTAGAATACAGGAAAGCATCCATGCGAAATAGCAAGGACAAGGACATTTAAAGCACTGTTGTTTTCACACAATATCACAGGGAAAACAGCAAAGAAAACATTGTGAAAGATGGGAACAGAGTATCACTACTCGCGAGTATTACCAAGAGATGGGTACAGAGAAATATCACAGCACATCTCTTGTAGGCTGACAGATTATAAGGGGGAGAGAGAGTGAGTGTACAGTCGCAAGAGTAAAGAAAAAGGGAGAACAGCGCTTATTAACAACAAATTGTGTATTCTTGGTTGTTGTGGGGGCTTTAAGGCCCACCAGATTCACATGAGAGTACACCTGTTAAATGATGCCACATAGTTTGGGTGTTGGAGGTTGTGAATTGGCAACAGCTGGGCTGATGATGCTGATGTCAAAGCATCCATGGAAATATCCATTGATTTCTGGCAAACCTCTGTCTCTTCTATACATCCAATATGTTGACTCTTAGCTGACTATCCCAAATGCTTCAAACCTTTTTATATCAGCATATCTCTGTTGGTAGTTAATCATGGGGATAAATACTGATAAAATGTTCAAATCACATACAACTCAATCGCATACAATTCAACACAATGGGGTAGTTGTTGGGGGGGGGAGGGGGGGGGGGAGCAGTGGCTAATTAGAGAGCAGGATGCTTGTGTCCTGGAGAAGCTGTAAGGTTCTGGGTGTGACACCCACAGACTCTGGGCCTCTGAGCAAGACTCTTAGCCCCAGAATGCTCCCTGGGAGCCGCACAGTGGCATTGACAACTAAAGAGTGTTTTCATTACTTGAATTGTTTTCAAAACTTTTGATATTAGAGCCTATTTCCATTGACTGGGATTGTGAACCAAGTTTGGGCCGGTTGAGTTGGAAAACCGAGGATTAATCATATAACTAAAATAACAAGGTACAAAATATCTCCCCTTAGCAGGAAAAAATTGATGCATGGTCAAAAAGATATGACCTGTGGTGGACAAATACGAATGCAGGAATAGAGGGCTGCATGGTTGCTAGTCATTTTGCCTCTTTGCCATTTCCTACTTATAGAACAAAAAGGAGTTTTCAGCCAATTGACGTTTCAAATTGACCATACATCAATTTGCATAATTTTTTCTACCTAGAGAAAAGCCCCATTTACACTACCTTTGTTAAACCGATCCAGGCGCCCGTAACGTTCAGGCAGTTGTGCTTGGTTATAAGCTTGGTTATAATTGTGATACGTCGTTGTTTGCGGAGAGAGTCAGGCGAAGACGGCAACTTTTGGTGAATTTACTTGACAGAGACGTGGATAAGACAAACGCACGTCTAATACGGATTTACAGACGCAGGAAACAACGCTCTTAGAACAGTTTGGAAACCTCAGTAAGACAGCTTCTGTATGCCGTTCTCCGTCACAGAGAACCGTTGCTTGCACAGAGCCGCGCTACCAAACCTGCAAACCATTACACCAGCTTAGAGTTCGGCCATTGACTTTGTTTCATAAACTTCCTTTGGTTGAGTGCAGCAGATATCTCCACGTCAAAAGAAAATGAGTTACTAAGCATTTCCACAAATATTTTGTGCCTTAAAGTCAGTGAACTTATTTCACAGTGTGCTCTGTTTATGAGTAAAATGTGTAATTGGGAACACAGAGGGGCTGACGTGGTTTGTAATTTCTTGGCACGCAGAGAGTGCCATACGTTTCCTTGCTCCATCTGAGTCTCCCAAGCGTAGCTCTTGCAAGCCAGTGTTTTACCACAAGTGGATGTTGTCATGCAACTCATTCTCACAGTTTGACAGTGCGATTATGAAATGTGATCATTTTGAGCGATATGCAACCTGCATCAAAATTAGATGAAGTTTCCCTCCTGGCTTCATACAACTGAGTCGGCTGGAGGAGTTGTAGCTGACAGGCCTTGATCTTTACATGTCTGGTTTGAGAAATCATCACCAACAGAACCCTGTTGAGTTTGGGAAAAACTAGCTGTTTACGGAGACAGTGAACAGCACTTTTTTGGTGCTAATAGATGGGATTGTAGTCATTCTGGCAAAAGTGTCAGTAAACACCTCAATTTTTAATATTTAATTTCATCTATCCGTGCATTGTCTTTACCCAATTATCAGTGCAGGGTGCTGGTGCCTATCTCCAGCGGTCATTGGGCGAGAGGCAGGGTACACCCTGGACAGGATGCCAGTCCATCACAGGGCAACATGGAGACACACAGGATATATAACCATGAACTCATACCTAAGGGCAATTTAGAAAAACTAATTAATAGACAGTGGGAGGAAGTCGGAGTACCCAGGGAGAAACCACAAATGCAAACTCCATGCAGAAAGACCCCAGGCTGAGATTTGAACCCAGGACTTTCTTGCTGCAAGGCAGCAGTGTTACCAACTGCAGCACTGTGGAACCATGTTCCATTCCTCTGTCCTTCATTCATTAAATGTTATTTCTGGTGTGTGAAGCAGCAATTTATTGAGTTAGTAGCAAAACTCAGGGGTGACGCATGAGATTGACACCTGCACATTGAATTGAATAATAGTGTTTTACCATAAAAGTCAAATTATACCCTGTAAAAAAAAAAGATCACACGTGGACTCTAGTATGAATCCACCATAAATCTTTCACTTTTGGGTTGTCTTATTCTGATTCCATCATATAGGGGAATAAGGTCATAGTTTGGATTGATCTTCAGTATGGAACTCAAACACAACCTTAGCTGTCTGAATGAGACAAATGAACCACTGCAAAAAGTCCCTTCACTTTACCTTCGGATGTGATAAAGTAATGGGAAGGAGGAGGAAAAATGTAGGCATTCAAGCTTTAGTGAGGGATGACTAACACAGCAAGGTTTTGGATTTAAACAACAAGTCTGGTGGTTTGTTTGATTTTCAATGTTGTACAGGTGAGTTATTACATTGTTGTAAGAGAGATGTTTTCTTATCCAAAAAAAAGCATCTTTGTTTAGTGCAAAATGTGACAGATTAAAGCCCAATAGGAAGCTGGAAAAGAATAACGCTCAATGGAGGGTTTATACCTGTGGGTGCATGTCAGAGAAATATTTTTACATGGTGGTAGAAGAAGATCCGTTTGATGAAGATAGGGAGCAAAGTGTGATAAAGCTGCTGCTGCAGTAGCAACGACATTTATAAATGCATACACTAGAGGATAAATGATTGCTTTTCACTGTTGACAAATGGACCACGGTGGTTTCATCAATATCTATGAGAGCTCTGGTCAACCATATTGAATCGGCTCTAGTGTAAAAGTGCAGCAGTGAGCTTGAGAACATCAAAGCCCTCGGTAGACGCCTTTAAAATTTGCCTTTGCTGACTTAGAATTGAGATGCAGAAACATTTTTGTGAAGCGGAAGAAAAAGGATACACAGTGTTAGAAATTCTTTATAGCCTCCCTGAGTTTGTTTGTACAATTACTTAGTATTTCTCTACCTCCTTTGCACTTCTAGGGACTGCAATATCTTTCTCATTCAATAAAGAAAACCTGTCCAGATGACCTATCCAATGTATTTTTATTTTTGTATTTTTCTACATGATGATGCATCAGGACATTTCTCATTCTTCTTTGTAACACAGCTCAAGCTCAAACAGATGGCAGGGAGTTTATATTTGAACATTTATTGGTAGGTATTGCCACAGATTTGCTATTGGTCGATTTATGCTGGACTTTGACTGGGCCATTTCAACACATTAATATTCCTTGAGCTAAACCATTTGTCTCTAGTTCCTAACAGTGCATTAAGGTTTTTAATTCTGGAAGGCAAACCTCTGGCCCAGGCTCAAGACTTTCACAGCCTTTAACATTTTTTTTTTTCCAGGACTGCTGTGTTTAACTCCACACATGTGGCCATTATTTTAAGCATCTTCCTTGCCCCGTTTGAAGAAAAGTATGTTCTTGTTTGAATGTTGTTCTTGAACGTGTTCCAAAGAACACTATGTATTCCCACAGCATGATGCTGCCACCACCATAGTTAACTGTGGGGATGGTGTGGTCAGGGTGATATGCAGTCTCAAGTAGCACACATTCTTTAAACAGTGATTTTCAACTTGCTATGGGTCCAGAAAGGCCGGAGTTTGTTCATACTACTACTATTTTAACTAGACCTCCTATAAATGTGCTTTTTTTTTGTTGCTGTTTCTTTGTTTTCACGATATTGTTTGTTCACTAATGTTCTCTGACAAACCTCTGAGGCCGTCACAGAACAGCGGAAAGTGTCTTGAGATTAAAATACACACAGACAGACAGACTCTATGCAATTACTGGGTGACTTCTATATTTTATTTAAGGGTATCAGAATAAGGGGAGCTAAATGGAAATGCATGCTATGGGAAGTCATGTATAATTTACCTTCCACTCCACATTTTGTGCACCAACTTGTGTTGGTCTATCACACAAAATCCCAATAAAATACATTGCAGATTGTGGTTGTACCATGAGAAAATTTTTGAAAAGTTATAGGTGTATGAATACTTGTGGAAGGCACTGTAAGTGGGATTTGTGTGTGCTGCTGAACGAGAGAGAGCGATAGCAGACACCTGGTGTGCCAGAAACCAGAACAGCATCTAACTGTATTACACAGATTAATTAAAAGCCTCAATCTGTTTCCTATTATCTTTGAATGTTTGTTGATGGGGGTCCGCAGCCACATGCACCGCTGTGTGGGGGCCTGTGGTCTGATTATATCAGTCAGACCCATGTGGGAGGCTTTTTTTTTTTTCCTATCCTTGGGATGCTGCTGGAACCAGTAATAACCTACGACACAGCAAGAGTCTGCATAAATAAAATAATAAAAAAAAAGGAAAGTAACGATTTCTGCTGAACAAACTTATCAGGCAAAAACAGAGAGCGGCTTCATGAAGTGAGTCCTGTGGGAGGAGAATGATGTAGTGGAAGAGTGTGTGTACAGAAATAGAGGAAATGGGGTTGCAAGAGAGGAACAAGTTGGAGGTCATTGTCTTACTTCAAAGCATCACCCCCCCCCCCCCCCCCCCCCCCCCCAATACAGACTTGCTCTGACTCTGTGTGCTGCTTTATGACCCACACCACACCACACACTGATGTGCGTGCGTGTGTGTGTGTGTTTGTGTGTGTGAGAGCCCAACACTTAGTTGTGAGACAGCTTCATTGCTGGACGAATGGGGGAACAGAAAGATGGGGGATGGGTTTATTAGAGAGGGGAACCAAACTTTCTCCACTAACTAGCTCTGACCTGAAACAAACACTGGGACCCTTGTATACTTACACCTGGGAGCTCAGGGATGAAGGCGGTGAGCACTTTTACACCTTGTTCTCACTATGGCAAACTACGGGCAGGAAGGGAATGAAAAAAGAGGGGAGGATACCAAAAAAAAAAAGAGCTTTGCGACAAGATAGAAGCTGTCTAAAGTTAGGACTCGGACTGTTTTATCTCCTGCAAGAGGTTAGGAGAAGACATATCTCAGCCCTCCTGACACATAGGACCTATAGATTGGCTGTGTTGTCTTTGAGGCTGTTTTTTTTTCCACAGCTCCTTAAATGTGGATGTTTATATACAGCACTGTATGACTCGACATCATCACGGCCAAGTCTGCATTAGGCTTTTTTTGCACCGAATTAAGGTCTGACCTGAACTCAAAGGCTTTTGACAAGGCCTGTCTCCAGCTCTCTCATTAATGTTACATGCTCCGCTGAGGTTACACACACACACACACACACACACACACACACACACACACACACACACACACACACACACACACACACACACACACACACACACACACACACACACACAGGAAATGACTGTTCTAAAGACCACAGTGGCAGTGGAGTTTACTAATTATTTAGCAAGCTTCAACTTTAGCTTTTTTTTCTTTTCTTTTTTTACATTTTTTGGGGGAATTCAAGGTTTGTTACTAATTGACTTCCCCTCAGTTTCCTTTTTCACTTATTTTTCAATTGAGTCAGAGTCTAAGTGAATTTGTAGATATAATCTGTCTCAAGTCCAAAATCACACGTTTTCCACTTTTTTTCCCTCTACATTCTATTAGGGAGTTTTGGATGTGGGAAACAAAAGCGTACATTAGCTTTGATTTTAGAATAGCAACTTTCAGTCCATGCTCTGTAGTAAAAGGAAACTCTTTTGAGAACTGAGTGTGAACTTGTGTGTTCTATCACCCTAGGCAATTCTTCTGATCCACATTCCTCTGTATTCGATTACGGCTAATGTTTATCTCTCACTCCTTCCCTTGGTTTCATAAATCAAACAAATCTACATACAAACTCGGACTGTTACAGAGACACAACAAAACCTCTTGTATTCATTGTGGCAGCCTATGCCATATGTTAGCACGAGTGTTTGCTTTATGCCATTCAGATGGCTTTGGGTCAAGTCATCCAATTGCTGATTTGCACAGCCCTTTAGTTCCCACTGGTTGTCACTCATAATATTTCCCTACTTCTATCTTGTACCTGAAAACAACTAGGTAATAAACTAATGTGCATAAGTTTCTGTCCCTATCTGATTAGTAGGGTTGTGACGACATCTTATGATATGAGAGCTTACTGTACTAAAACACCAAATTATATCTTATCATATTACTCTACAGGGGCTGGTTATATAATTATAATGTCATGAAAAAGTTTAGGTTTTCAGTAATTCCATTCAAAAAGTGAAACTTGTATATTATATTCATTCATTAAAGACAGACAGCAATGTTGGCCAACTGAGCATAAGTGTCCCCTTCTGCTTTGAGTTTCCTAAAAAATTCTTGTGCAACCAGTTACATTCAAAAGTCACATGATTAGTGAAATGAAGTCCACCTGTATTTAATCTAAGTTTCACATGATCTGTCAGTATAAACACACCTTTTCTGAAAGGCCCCAGAGGCTGCAGCACTACTAAGCAAGAGGCATCACACCATGAAGACCAAGGAACACTTCAGACAAGTCAGGGACAAAGTTGCTGAGAAGTGCAAGTCAGGGTGAGGTTATAAAGAATATCTTAGTCTTTAATGTTCCTCTGTAGCTCCACCAAATCCATCGTCTTCAAAGGAAAAACACATGGTAAAATAGCAAACCTGCCAAGCGGAGGCCCCCATACCCTTGCCACTCTGTGTAACTCGTGTTATAAAGAGAATAGCAAGGGCTTGTGATGTTACGCTACTATGGCTTTATAGATATGTCAAAACACAGCCAATAGGCACAATGATCCCAGACAGCAGGGGGTTATTCTTTAATCATCCGGTGCCTAAATTACTAAAAGACAGTTTGTAAAATAGATGGACAGAAAGAAACCGAGCCTAATAGGGATGATCTGTGGGAGGTAGCAGAATAGCAAACGACCGCGGTGGATAAACATGTTAGAAAAGTCTCAAGGCTGTTCTGCTTGGATCATGACTTGTTTGGGGAGAGACCAATCTACAAGCTGGGAGTGTATGAAGCCAAGTCAACAAACACACACACAGAACAGGACAGAGATTTTCACCATCCGTAGTAAGATAAACTGGGACGTGCGCCAATTCTAAGATGTGCCAAAAATTATGGAAGATTTCCTTTTTCCCCTCATATCGAACAGAAAAAGTACAACATAGGACAATTCACTGAACTTGATCCTGAAGTGGCGATAACTTTTATAATTCAGTTGCACACAGAGATGACTAGCCGTAGCTAAATATTCAAACAAATAGAAGTACTGAAAACTTTCCTTGGACTTTTTCGTTTGCAGCTGATCTCAAAGGTCTGCACAGTTTCCCATGGATCTGAAGGTCTCGTTGGGATTGTAAAGAGCCATGAAGCATTGCAGCAATGGCTGGAAATTCAATGCGTTTCTTCTAATGTCGATTTGCAGCGTTTGAAACAATCACAAATAAAGTACTAATTGGAGATTTGATTTGGTTTTGTCAAATAATAAAATAGATGTACTGCAAAAACACCACTGGAAAAGATAAATGATTTTCATATAATACTTTCCTGACAATTAATTTAAAAGTGTTTTAAACTATGTAGTTGTTTAACATATAGACAATCTAGCTTATGAGTTGTAAATACAGAAACGGCCCATTTAGGGTGAAAATAATGGTAATAGCAGAAATTTTGTTTTCTGCATTTTTCAGTTTTTGATGGTGCTGAATTCATTTTAAAGCATTTTCAGGCTCTCTTATAGAGCCTATTAGAAAATTTTGTTTTAAAAAAAAAACATAACATCTTTAAAACTATAGTGGCCAACTCCAACACCGGTCTACAGCCTCACCCCACCCCCACTCCCGCCTAGATTCTTCAAGTAATGGTTGTTTTCCAGGCAGCTTTCACTGCAAGTATGCATGCATGCATAAGGAAGATTGTTATCAGATTTCAAAACAGTCATACACTTGCATGAAAATCTTGTTTTAAAAAAAAGTGTGCAAGGAGATCTGCAGCTATCCACAGGTGTTTTACTTTATAATAAAACACTATAAGGAAAAACAGACAGCTTTGACAAAACAGGTTTTCTCTTTTGTATACGAATGAAAAGTATATTTTCAACGGTTCTGTTGTATAGCGTAAACTACTTTGAACTTGTTTTCCATGGATTTAATCAAATTAATGAGTCTAACAATCTTATAATTTCTGGAATTAAAGCCACTCTAAATAAATTAAGATGTTTCTTTTTTGC
This sequence comes from Fundulus heteroclitus, assembly GCF_011125445.2. Lineage (NCBI taxonomy): Eukaryota > Metazoa > Chordata > Actinopteri > Cyprinodontiformes > Fundulidae > Fundulus > Fundulus heteroclitus. The sequence continues at coordinate 33,147,689 of NC_046380.1, forward strand.
AGTTGCTCCTGTTAGTCATTCTGTGACAGGGCTTGAAAATCAAGATGCAGAAAATACTCAGCAGTGCGCCTTCAAAAAGGATGGACGGTGTGATATGATATAATATGATATGATGAACTTTATTGTCCCAAAGAAAATTTGTCTGCTGCATTACAAAAGAGGGGACAATAAAGAAAGACATTCACCGTATTTGTCATCCCTTACACAACATTTCTACGGTGTCTCCGGCTGCTTCAATGCATTTCAAATCAAAGTAGTGCACACTTGTGAAGAGGAAGGAAATGGAAACATTGTTTTTTCTTTTTTTTTCTAAATAGAATTCCTGAAAAATGTGGAATTCATTTGTATTCAGCCGTTTACTGTTGTGGTCAATGCTACGTAACCAGATACCAAACCAAGACCAAGACTTCAAGCAAGAGCAAGTCTAAGACCAAGACAAAACCAATTAGAAACCATTTTCATTGGCAGATTTACACATGTGCCATATTTCTTCCGTTTTGCATGTTTTCACAAATGTTTTCTAACAAGTCTCTGAGGCCTTGAACAAACAGTATAATGATATCAAATTACACGCAGGCTGAGTCTGTTGACTAATTGGATGAATTGTGAAGATGACAGCTTGCAAAATAAAGGGGACTAAGTGCGTATGTACATCACACTGTTCATATTGATAATTGTAAAGAGAGATTTTAAAACCATGTTTTCTTCTACTTTACAATTATGTGTTAGTTTGTGTTGGTCAAGTACATATAATCCCAATGAAATTCCGTACTTTAAAGTTTGTCATAACATGAAAAAGCTGTAAAATGGTTTAAGAGGTGTGAATATTATTGCAGGGCTTGGTGAAGATTTGTTTAGTACAAGTCAGAATCTAAATTCATTCACACTGATATGTAGATAAATATGAAAATATACAGAGCACAAATGGTTTTAGTTATTTCCAGAGGAGGATTAATTGATGCTGCTGACAATTTTTTTTTTTTAAAAGTGCAGTTCAGCAAAAGTTGCTTTTAATCAAAATGTGTGCCATGTTCCTTATTACAACATCTGGGGGTGAACAAGAGGCTTCAGTGCTGTTCATCTTGATGGTGTGCTGTTGCACAATCGAAGAGACAGGCAACCACATGCAAACTGTCTAGAAAGGGACATTTCCAGATTCTCCCCGACTGCCCCCGCGCTTTGTTGACATGAACTTACGTGCCGAGACCTCCAGGAAAAACGCACAGCAAACCGCAAGCCAAGGCACACTGAACCGTATTTGAATTTCAAAAACAACATCTGTTCTGTCTCTGGTGGGCTTTTGTTAGTCAAATCACGAGAAGACAGCACACAAAACACAGTAAAGGGATATGTCAGATCTATAAGACATCTTGGGCATGTATAGGAGACATACAGAGCTTTACGTTTTTATAACTTGGTCTCATATGTTTTTACTATTCATAAAATCAGCGTAGAACACCACAAAGTAATGCACAATTATGATGTGAAAAAGGATGCACGGGTCTCCAGAACTTTTACGACTAGAAATCTGAACAGTGTGGCATACATATGAATTCAGTACCATTTAATCAGCATACCCTTAACTAAAATTCAAGTGTAACCTAAGAGCCATAGCTCAGGTGTGGGAATCTTTATCATGCATTCCACAAATGTGGCTTCTGCCATAAAAACCTTTGTTTGTCATTTGTCATAAAGGTGATGCTATTGTGATTTGTGGATTGTGAATAGGACCAAACTGCAGACAGTTACTTGGGATGAGTATTGTGACGGTTTAATAATAAAACAGAAAACTTGCAGAAGTTGTACAAGGAGAAACAGGCAACGGAGCAAGAGCAGACTAGCTGCGAATACGGAAGTCAGACAGAGTATGAGGCAAAATAACTGAAGAATCCAGCATATAACCCTCGGAGCCAGTCAGCATATACACTGAGGGACAAGTGGAGAATGGCATTGAATGATTGTGAATAAATCAGGATATAATGCAAACCAGCTTGGGAAAAAGAGACAAAGGGACTGAGGAAAAGAGGAAACCTATCAAAGGAGGGGGAACATTTAACATGGATAAATAGCCAAGAACAGAAAATTAATCTAGAGCACATAGGAAACAAAATACAAGAAATAAGAAACTAAACCTAAAGGTAATAACTAATAAAGCAACACTTAGAGAACTTAAAAACAGGAAAATGATGGAAAATGGAAAAAATGTGAGCACAACAGAAACCAAAAACTTAACACCAAAGGGTCATGTCAGATGCCCAAAATGTGCAGGAAGGTGCTCCTTGATGAGAATTTTTTTGGCCTGTCTGTAGAACACTGTGTGTGACAGAAAACACAGCACGTCACCCTGCGCACACCACCCCCCACAATGAAACACGGTGGAGGCAGCATAATGCTGGGGTACTGCTTCTCTTCAACACAGCAGCTGCTCAGACGTCATGGGGAAATGGGTGGAGCTAAATCCAGGGCAATCCTGGAAGATAACTAAAAATACATATATTCATATTCAAAGAAAACTGTGTCAGAACGGCCCATTGAAAGTCCACACCTAAATTAAAGCGGGAAACTGTGTCAAGACTTGAACATTTCTGTTCACTAACACCCCATATTCAATCTAATAAAGCTGGATTTATTTTGCCGAATATTCGGCCTCTGGATGTGTACATTTTGTAGAGACATACCGTATTTTTCGGACTATAAATTGCATCCAGAATATAAGTTGCATCAGCCAAAATATGCATCATAAACAGGAAAAAAAAACACATATATATCGCACCAGTCTATAAGTCACACCAGACTATAAATTGCATTTATTTAGCAAATTTATTTCACACAATCCAAGACTAAAAACTGCCATTTAATCTGGTAAAGCAATTTATTTAATTACAAAGCGGCATCCACAACAGGCTAAATAATATGAAAGCTACCTGGGAGGTTGAATGGGGTAAATTTGCATAAGAAGCCACCAACCCAGAAAGTTCTCTTCAGCACATTTCAGTATAACGGCCCTTTACGCTGAAACTTGTCAATATTACGTTGAAACTAGACCGTGAGCGGAGCTGTGCTACGTGCTACCAGTATGACATAGATGTTTGAAAGCAACATAAAGCTCATGTGCAGCATCAGCGAAGTTGTAAAACGCCAGGACAACAGACCTGTTAGCTAGCGCTAGCTGTTATTAGCTTCATGGACAGCCCAATAACAGGCTCTCCTTTCGAGCTGCACCATGCAAAGCTCTGTTGCATGAATCCAAATTCACACCACGGTTCTTAGACTTTTATTTGTAAATATACATGTTAAAAACCAGCTATGATTTCCTTTTTAAATTTGAACCGTGGTTGTACAATGATAAACTGTTAAAAATGTGTTTAACTGGTATGGACACTTTTGCAAGGCACCGTTACCATCTATACACACATTTGGCCTAGTTATAAACACTTCATACTACAGTTTACAGTTGACGCAATAGGCTTTAAGCCATCTGCACTTCAACGAATATACCGAGATCTGCTTCAGTTCTTGCACACTTACCTAGTTTATATAATCAAGCAAACATTTTAATCAATCTGTGTCCTGAGTTGACATCCTTTACCAGAGGTTTCATACCAGTGGCAGATGTCTTTGTTGATCTTGTGGATCATGAACACAATGAGCATACAGATTCGAGCGCAGACACGTGTAAACAAGTGGCCGACTGACATTCTTCTCTCTTTGCACTGAGGATGCATTGTTCTTTGCACAGTGACAAACTGGCAGGCTGACATGACGGTGTGTGAGCGCCGGTGACAGCAGCGGGAACCGCAGGACAGGACTACTTGTTTACTCAGAAGATGATTTGTCTTGATTTCTATCCCTCACACATATGTGTCGATGCAAAAAAAAAAAAGAAAAAAAAAAAGGAGAAAATAAGATGTCCTGGAGCATCACCAGCCTGTCACTCTGAACAATAGGCTGTTTGACTAAACCCACACTGCTGCCACCCCTGGTCATGGTGGCGAGACAGAAACAAAACTAAGGTGTGTGGTAGGAATATAGTGGGAGGCAGGAAGGAGGTCCTATCTGTCATAGGTTTTAGTGTGCAGAAAAGTGTGTAGCTAGATCTGGTCAAACTGTGTCTGTGTGTTTCTGTATGTGTGCGCTCCCTGGCCCTGATTATGTAGGTTTTGCGGCCATGCCAATGCTGTGGTTATTCTCCAGCCAGCGGCAGGAGACCAAAGACTCTTCATTTTGGCCTCATTCATCACCCCTGGGACAGCTTGGCACCGTTCTCAGGACCCCGCTCATCTCCTCTCTACAATCTCACATGTATGCTAACAGCTGTGCAAGTTCACCGTTCAGAGCCTCACCTCATCTTCCTCTCTCGATTCACTTGCCCTTTGTGCACCTTTCTCCCTTTTTTTCCCTAATCAGACACTTCCCTCTCTCCATGCCTGTCTAATCGCCTCTTCCTTGTTGCTTACCTTTGTCTAACCTTCACTCTATACCCCTCTGACCATTTTTTAATTAACTCTCACTAATCCACTGTGTCCCTCTATCTTGACCCATCCTCCCACGCTTTCATTAGCTCCCTCGAGCTCTTCTCCCTTTTTTTAACCCCCAACTCTGCTCATTTTTCATTCCCGTTATCCCTCCCTCTCCTGCCTCTTTCATTGATTTTGACCTTCATCTGCTGATCTAGCCAAGTCGTCGCCCCCAACGAAACCTCGCTTGATCTTAGTAGGGTTAGCATGACTGTAAGGGTATTTGAAGGGTTAAAGGTGTAAAATAGTAAGTTGAAATAAAAACTAGGAATGTGTCCCAATCAGATCCCAGATATCAGTTATCACACAACATAATCTACCTGCTTATATATAAAACAGATGAGTATCATTTCTACAGCTGAAACAGCATTTTATGAAAGTTATTAAAATAAAAAATAAAGACCCACTTAACTTACTGCACAGAATACGATACCGTTTTGCTTTTCTGCTCTCTAGATTCTAACACCTGGAGTATAAGAAATTGACACTAACAACAGTCAATTAGTTGGCCAACTTCCAGTTGATTGTTCAAATTTTTTTGGTACCTTAATAAGAGTCATCAGAGGCAATCCTAACATTTTGACATTGTTGTTTTTTTTGTTTTGTTTTTTTTGTTTTTGCATCCAGGAATATTTCCAATCATACAAAGTTCCCTTTGTTGGTCAGTCAAACAGTGTATTTCCCTTGTTACAGGCAGCTGGGCAGCAGTTTGCAGCAACACGTGGGGAGAGGCAGCGTTACCTTACTTTAAGGAGGCAGAAAAAAAAATTTCCGGACAGCAGATTTTTTTTTCTCTGGCATCTCTTTAAAAGGGACTTTATAGCATAAAGTTTAAGTACGAGTCTGACGGACCGTGTTACTGGTGTTCGAAACTTTTTAAAACTTTGGTGTACCTTGATACTTGTGGCTCAAGTCAATTTTGGAGTTCTGATCACAACTTGTTTTAATATTTGATTTTAGGGTTTCTTACTTAAATAAGCTCCTGTGGAATTTAATGTCTGCTGCAGGCCCAATGAACTGTATGGCTCCAATGTTCACAACTAAAGCAGCTTTTCCACTAGTACCTAGCCAGCTCAACTCAACCCAACCTAGTGTTTAGGGTTTTCCAATACGTACTGCTACTTAATACTACCGTTTTAAGCTTTTTAACAGCAACTTGGCCCGGGTTTGAAGTCACCAGTTGAGCTGAATATGTGAAGACCCCGGGCTAGGGGGTTACATTACTGATTGTGTCACAAAAAGGGCCTTGGTTACAAGAATCAAACCACCCATTTTTAAAAACTCAAAACATTTAATTGAAATGCCTTCACAACATTCACAGTGCTAATCTTGCCTGCAAACTGAATTCTTGTGGTATTCGTGCGTTCACAAACACATGAGAATCCATTTTGTACTGCTTCAGCGTCAAGTGTTTGTGACCGAACCAAAAACAGTTGGACCAATCAAGTTGCAGTATTATGGTATTATTCAAGTCGGGACATACGGCTGTGATGAAAGCAAGAGCTGACGATCCCACAGCCAAACCAACATAAACATGGCAATGCAGGAGGGGCACTGATTTTATATCGTGGTTGGTTAACACCAACCTTTGGTAGGCGGGCACTAGGTGTTGCTACATCCAATCAGCTCAGAAAGTTCTGCTGAATGTCCCTCCATTTCCCAAACGGATTCAATGGGAGCAGTCCCAGACTGATAATGTGCAAAGCAGAGAGTGCTACCCACTATTAAACTGGCTGGCCAGATTATCACAGTGCCTATATTGATGCTAAAATTGTCAGACTGATTTCGTGTTAGGGAACATTTGCACAAAGTAGATCTACAAGATAACAAAAAAATCAATAGATGCTGATTCTATTGGTAAATATTGTACCTTTCGAACGTGGGCTCCCAACAATCTTCTGTGACCATATGACTCTGATGTGAGCGATCACTGCAGTAAGACTCCATCTAACAGACTGATTATGTCTTTTGCATGAGAATTTGATATGCATCACCCATGTTAGCCAACACATATTGCACCACAAACTCTCCTTTGTGACGTGGATATTGCATACGTTTACCTTAGCAATGGACAATTTACAATACATTTTGTAGCCCTAGAATAGATCATAACTGAAATGCCACTAAATACTCAAGATTATGTAACACTTATCAAATAGTGCAGTATTTCATTTCAGCTCTGGAATTACTGACACTTGAAGCGTTGGACGGTATTAGTACTTAGTACATTATTTAAGGACAGATTGCTATCTGGGAAACTTGTTATCAGGATATCTCTGTTGAAAGGAGTTTGCCGTTTTTGGAAATACACAGTTTGAAAATTTGTTTATTTTTTGTTGAGCGCAGGGTTAAAGCTGAGAGACCATTTGCCAAAACAATAGCTGCTGAAAACACAAGGAACCAGTTAGCAGAGCTCTGTCCAGAACTCCAAAATCTTCTGCCAGAACTTACAAATGTATTCCCAGACAGTTTCTGTACCACTGGCCAATTTGCCTCCCATGCGTGAAAATGGTGACCACATAAACCACAAAGGAGAAGATGAGAGCTAGTGTTCATTTTAAAACAATCACTGCTTACTATAATTACCATACACATCTTGACAAGCAACCCATATGAATCAGTCATTTCGTTTTTCACAACACAGCTAATACCATTGTTGTGTTTTGACGTAAGGTAACTGATTTGAAAAATTGCTTTGTCATGTTGTTTTTTGCTGCCTGTTTGTTTTTTGCTGGCAAACTAATGAGTAAACAGATTTCCCAGTCATGTCCTCAATAATCTTATTAACAATTATGTTTAAGTGGATTTTTAGCTCTTGTATAAGACATTGATGATGTTGCCATCTGTGATGTAAATTAGGCCTGGATTACTCCTGCTAAACCCATTAATGGAAATATCCCATAATCACATTCCCCACCATAACAAAATCTAGTAAGATCCCTTTAAATCGTGCTATTACACATTTGCAGGGCCACAATCACCTAAGGACTACACATAGGAGCTCTATAGATAGCTTGACTATGGTTTGCAAGAAATAGACAAAGACAAAAAACTAAAAAATAGCTAAAAATAACAATTTGGCACTCTCACTCAAACATCATCCCTGCAAAAAGAAGAGCTGATTTGTAAATGTTCCTTTTTTCCCCCCACCTCAGCTTCTGGTTTAAGGTGAAAGCTAACTCCACTGTCCTGTGCAGAGAACAGGAGTATTGTTGCCTAACTCACATGATACTTGTTGAAACAAAGGTGTAAAACTAAGGGTTTTTGTATAGAGACAGTAAATTCATTACTCATGACTCCAGTGGAAGCCTTCATTTTTAGCATCAATATGTACACAGAGGCTTGTGATGGGTTGTTTGAATCACTTTTACTGAACGACCTGCATCAACATGTACAAGAAGTTCATGTTGCAGAGTCTGTGTGAGCGTGTCTGGACCACACATGCAGGAAGCCTACCTGCTGCCCCATATGGTTGGCATTCTGCCTAATTAAAGCTTTTGTTGCCCCACAAGCTGGGTGAATTACCATAAGGCCTCCTCAACTGCCCGTGTTTATGGCATCTTGGCATTATAAAGAAGATATTAAGAGAGAACACAAGTCTGATTTCTCTACATGTTGCTACAGAGACAGAGTGAAAAGTTCCCAGGCAACAGGGTAACTAAGCGGCACTTTGCTGGCCTGTAAGTACCTCTGACATTTAGGGATGCCAAAGAAATCCTTTCAATGCTAGTCACAACTAGGCATGATCTGGTTACTGATATCAAGTCTAAAAAGTTAGACTCAAAAATTATGAATTTTTACAGCATGTTCCTATGAATTTCTTTTAATGAGATGCCAGAGAAAGTACCACAGAAACAGGCCCTTTCTCTGCCTGTTAGGAGCATGGAGAGTGCATTTTCTCTTACAATGTAAATGTTTTTAACCCTCTTTAATGTCGAGTGAAAGAGAGGCTGTATTGGTTCCAGCGGTTTTCCATCTCCGTGTGTCAAGTGACCTCTGCATGCTGCCCTAAGATATCCCCAGAGAGCTTCCAGTGTAGAGGAGAGCTGAGTAGAGCTCAGGTGAAACACCAGTGATTAAATTTTAGGACACTGAAAGCACAGTGTTACATTTATGAAGTTTATTTGTGAGTTAAGGTAAACTGGTATGTTAAGATGCCAAAAAAAGCGGTTGGAGTGACTGGAGTTTTCTCTGCCATTGTGGAGCACTGGGAAATTTAGTGCTTCCCCTCCACTTAAGTGCTGTTATGCACTGCCATTGAGGTGGCTGAAAGAAGAATACTTTTCCCTTTTCCCTTGCTTAAAACAAAGACCAATTTGGGTGCCTTGAAATATATCCAGTTGCAATCTCAGTTGTGAGTGAGCACCACCCACCACTCTTATTAAGCTAATGTTTCTCTCATTACATGCACCGTGACTGTTAAGCAGCTGACACAACAAGGCTGGCTGTCGCTGCAGATGGCCTGACTAAAGAGCTGATATCAGGCTTTTTCTCCATAAAGTGCAAAACAACAAAACAGTACATTATCCTGCTTCTAAAAGACTTAGAAGCAGTACCGTATAAGTTTCGACTCAAGTATTAGCTTAGTTTGAGATATATTAAATTATTTTTTAGGTTACTATACAGCACTTGGACCACATCCATGCTCTGTGCGGGCTGCCCTTCTCAAAAACTCTTCTAAGTAACTTGAAAGGGTCAAATCCATAGCTGAATGGGTCATGTGACCTAGGGCGCCACTCTAGGTCACATGACCCATTTTAGGTTATGGCAGTCTGAGCTCACAACAAAACAAAACAGATATGACACTTACCTGATCAGGCATATTTTGGTTCTCTGGTGTAGAATTTAATCTAGATGGGTGAATGTGGTCTTGCCTTCACAAGTAACTCCATTACATCTCAGTCTGCTGGCCCAGATTGGTCTGCTCTCAGATTCCAAAGCACTAACCTTGCCTGCAAGATGAATTCTCATGGTATTTGGGCGTTCTCAAACACACGGGAATCCATCTTGAACCGTTCCGGCTTCAACCGTTTGTGTCCAAACCATAAATGGTTCGGGCCAATCACATTGCAGTATTATGGTTTAAGGCGGGAGATACCGGTGCAGCTACAGCAAGAGCTGACGAGCCCAAAGCTGTGACAGTGCAGTTTTGCCAGTGGTCTTCAGGGACATTAAACCTGGAAGTTACAGACCTAAAAGTTACACAGAGGTGCATTAAGATAGTGGTGGGACCAAGGGCCAGGGCAGAAAATATTGCAGCATTAAAACATCACAATATATCTTCAAGAGTGTCTGTCTCACAAACCACTATTATAAAGCATAAAGTGACAGCTGAAGATAATAATAGGGGTTTTCTGTATAGAAGTGAGTCTGTAAATACCTGGATCCAAGCACCTGTAGGTGTATGTGAGTGTGCGCTTGTGTATGTAAAGTTTATCCAAAAGAAAATGCTCAATAGTGGTTGTGAAGAGCCAAAGACCCAACCCCAGAGCACCAAGGCAGATACCAGGGGAACCAAGACCCCAGATACCCAAAGGGACCCTCAAAGTAAAGGTGCCCAAGAGGGGCCAAAACCAAGGGAAGAGGAGAGATGGCCCCAAGGAAGCCCCCCAACCGCCACAATGCTGAAGCCCCTGGGAGCTGCGGGGACGAGCCCCTGGGCTCTGCTGGCAGCCAGCTACACTGGAGTGGATCCGGCCATGGGCCCCAGGGACCCGAGGCCCAAGGGGCACCCCACACACTGGTGGGGGCCCTGACTGAGCCCCGGGAGGCCAGGCCCCACGAAGCAGCCTCAGGGAGTGAGCCAGCACCCGCCCGGGCATCCACCCCCAGACACCGAGTACCACCGATGCACCAGTGGGCCAAGGAGCCAGTCAGCAGAGGGGAGCAGGACGGGGGATGGGCTCCACACTTGGTGGAGACCTGAGATGTCCTTGGGAGAGGGGGCAGTACAAACCCAACCTGACTACATTGTGCTGTAATGCAGCCTTTCTACCTTTCACTCCTCATCTCACACCTGCCCCTGGGATTAGCAAAGAGCAGCCTGAGCTGGCACTGAAATGTTAACACATGGATCATAAACTGGTGCTGGAGCTGCCAGCAGACTCAGCAGTAGAGCCAAGATGATATATAAAGATCAAAAGCGATTTACTCTGCTAAATCATGGCAACTTTTCTCTTCCTGTTTGTCTCGATCTTCCATCAGCATTAAAGCTGTGTGAGAAACTGTTTTGTGTAGTGAATGAAACTGACAGATCAAGCTATACCTCAAGTGTTGGAAGTTCTGCAATAGTTTTTTTTTTTTTTTTTTTTTTTACTGATGGAGGTGGTAAGTTGTTCTGAGTTGCTATTTGCTGGGAGGGGGGCTGATGTCTGATAGCAAAAAATAAGCAGGTGGTTTGAAAAATAAATCTAATTAGCCTTCCGCTAACAGTGCAGCTCAGCTGTGCGTAATTTTTCCTTATTAGATCTCACAGAAGATGGAGGATCGCTGCACATCCCATGAAACTCAGATCCGTCTCTTTGCAGGTAATGAATTCTTGACAGGACTCTAGCCATTCCTTGGCTAACACAACCACGTCAAGAGATGGTGAAAGGAGATAGGTGAGCAACGCAATGCTGGAGACCAATGCAAAAAAGAGAGCAAGTGTGAACACATTTCTCGTTTAAAGATGACCAAACAGTGACAGAATAATTTCATAGAACAGCATCAATAAATGCATGTAAAAACATATTTTCTTCCTACTCAGCATAAGTGCTAGGACAGAGGTATGGCTAGAGAAAGCTGATTGGCATCAAGCTTTACCCATGCAATCACCATGTTTTCCTGATAAAACTCTGCTCTAATGCTCTTCTTGTTATTGTTACATTTTTGAATCTGGGTTGTATTTACCAAAAGTATGCTGAGTGCTTTTTCAACAACGAGCTATTGTTCTGCATGGGTCTCAGCATGACTAAAATTGAATTTTGAGAGATGTTTATGGTAATTAATTTAATCTCTGTAACCTAATCAAGGTGAAGGGAGCAAACCTAAAGAAAACAAGTAGAGTCGAAGGAAGAATGGAATTAAAAATGGGTGGAAGGTCAAATTCTTTGGATACGATCATGAACACTGTTTTGCGCTCTCAGTTGGGTTATGGTAGCTTGGATTCTTTGTTTTTTTTACTCCTTCCCTTTCTTCAGTCATTTGTCTCAATCATCCTACTCCTGAGCTCTATCTTTCTCACTCATTCCTCCCCCCACAATCATTCCCATCTCACTTTTGTGAGGTAGGCGGAAGAAGGATCTTGTGTTTGACTGACATATCCTGAGTGCCGACATCTCCCCACGGCTGACCTTATCAGTGGCTGTGCTTGGCAGAGATGAGTGGCAGCTGGCTTTATCTGGCTACACTCTTCACCCTCAGCAGCCTCCAGAGTATTATATGTATGTGTGTGTTTATGCAGATTAAAGACCAGGCCAATTTGATTAAACATGAAAAACACACACAGAGTTAATAGGTCCAGCCTTTTTATAGGCTGTTGTCAGACTGATTTCTATATTGTACTTAAAAAAGTATGTTAAAGTGTGTGAGTGTGAATAAATTAAGTTCATTTTGTTAAGCATTAGGTCTTGTTCCATCTTTGATGTATGTGTGGCGGTCTGTCACCATTTTTCTTCTTGTGTGATTGCTTGAAAGGTCTAAAATACCTATTATTTACCTGCATCAGGTCAGGGTAAATTACTTTTGTTGTGACATAACAATTTAGTTTTATTTCTATTTATTGTATAATCAACTGAACATCTGGAACATAAAATGTCTATGGTCTGATTGGTGCTTAAAGCAGGGAGATAGGTGAATTAATCAAAAGTAGGTTGACATGCAATCAGCTTAACTGTTCAGCATGTAGAGATGAGTCAAATTTTCATCAATGCAGACAGAGCATATGCACAATGTAGCATGAGTTTAGGTAATGTTATAATTGGGTCATTGCTGCAACAATTGCAAAACTCAAGCAGCAGAAATGGGTGCCAGCCTGATTAAGCTGGTGGCCAAATTATGGAATCTACAGTGTCAAATAACAAGGAAGGCCAAGCTGTTTCCCAAAGCCAGCATATCCAAAGGCAGTGACGTCTCCTCTTACACCACTGAAATTCAAGGCATGTGTAACAGAGTGATAGGGCAATTAGTTAAAATGATGGTGCAGACATACATTTCTAATAAAAACAATCCCACTGAGCCAACTTGCCCACCACAAAATGTCAAAAATAACTGATCTGATCTTATTATACTTTCTCTATTGTTTCGGATCAACTTTAACTAGAAGTTTGAAAACTACACGACAAATGCAAAAAATGCAGGTGTGATGTAGGAACTACAGACTGTTTATTTATACTGTTTATCAACTGGCCAGCTGACTTTAAGGCAAAATACACCAAGGCTACCACCACGTAGCGCACCTTGTACTCTTGCTATTATTGAATTTTAACAGGTTGTAGGGAAGAACACCAAGAGTGCAATCTATTGCTGGTCTTTAGCCAACTGATGTTTCTTCAGTAGTAGTGATACTTAAAATTAGGCCAAACCAATCAGGCACCACAGCTTTAAAGGTGCTATGACATCACATTATAAACCATTTCATTTAGTTCATATTGATACATATGTAAATTCTCCAAAGAATTTCTTAACAAACAAAAAAAATCTTCAGCTTGTTGTTTTGTCAGGCCAAGTGTCCCTCATCAGTAAACTTGTTGTGTATGTTAATGATATGCGACTCTACCTAGTTGACTTCACTCTGATTGGCTACAACCATCCACAACTCTCTTCTCGGTGCAACACTCCATTACAATTCATTATTATAGCTTTATCACTAGTGGAAGTGTTTGTGTTGCAGGATGTCAAACAGGCAAGGCCAAGCTGACCAAATGCTTGATTCAACACAGTGGGACCAAAATACAAAGCCAATAGACTGCAGCGCAGAGCTGGCTGACAGCTGTGAAGGCAGCTAGCTCCATCTCGCCACTGACTGCCAGCTCCGGTTCACCACCGCGGAGAAATGACTCCCTCCGTCGGGAAAGAAAGTTGGCAGCAGTTTGCTGTCAGTCAGACGGACTTTTCATTTACAAACACACCTTTCTTACATTTGACAGGATTTAGAAATGAAACAAACTTATGGGTAATGACAGCGTTGTGGTCGGCCCCTTCCATGTTGGTTCAAAAGTTTTCTCAAAATCTGTTTCTTGGAAAACTCAGACTTGAATTCCCCCACGTTCAAGGAACATTCAGTAAAGTCCCCATAAATGACCTTCAGACACTCTTTTGTGTTTCCTTCAGGACGGAGTAGAAACTTCCATCTGTTTTTTCATCCCCGGACATATCAGCTCCCCTTTTTAGTAACCGCTGTGAAGTTTGTTTGAGGTTCAATATGGGATATTCATGCTTGGTGGTGTGCTCTGATTAGAGAATATGAATTACATAGACTACCCAAAGAGATAAAGCTGACCGCCCCTGAGCAGGTCCATTGGTATTCATTTTTGACATTCATGCAGCCTCATCACAGCAGATCATTAATACCCCAAAAACCTCAGAATTTTTTTATTTGTTCCCCTTTAAGAAGGGTTTGTTTTTGCAGCTTTTTAATGAGGCTGTTTTGTGTAAAGGCCCATTCATACCTCACGTAAAAGACGGATACGGAGACGTGTGGAGTGTTTCATACGTTCTAACCGTCGATTTCATCCGTATTTTGACACGAAAATTGGGAGCTTACGATTACGGACGAAACGGATCAATACGGAGCAATACTACCGGAAACGGTGGGGGCGCTATTGAGTTTGTAGTACAAAATGTCAACAAAATCACGAAGAAGGTTAGAATTCTGGGCTTTAAACAATGGCGGGATTCGAGGAACGACTTGCAGAGCTTGTCCGCAACTACCCACACATATGATGTGTCGTGTCCGGGGCACAGGGACAAACAAAAAGTTTACTTACGGAGCAAATACAACAAAATCACGTCTTGGACCGTCGCCATGTTTGATCAGTGACGAATCATTGGCGCCCAGCACTGCCACCTAGAGGAAATATTGGTTATGGCGCACCTCAACGGACGGAGGTATGAAGGAGTCAACGGATAGAACGTACGGACAGAAATACGGACGTGTAGGCCAAACGTAGGGTATGAATGGGCCTTAAGAGGTTAGTGATGGTAATTATGATTTGCGTTTACCTGTACCAACACTTCTTTATGGTGCTTGTAAAGCCTAATTAGCAAAAGGGTCCACAGCAACACTAAGTTTAAAAACACTAAGCAAACCCAGTCAAATTGATTGAACAGCAAATGGATTATATGATTATTTGCTCAAATGGTTTCCCCATCATATAACAAAAAGTAAGCATATGGGAGTTTTAAACTTTAAACAAATTTAAACTTTTCCAGCTTCCAATAGGAAGGTGGAGAACAATGCTAACACTAGCTTGTCACAGGAATATCAAGTGGAGATTTGGTTTCAGCTGTGATATCATTATGTCTGACCTCTTTTTTACCACTGCTACAGCTGACAGCAGCCCCCCAGCAGTTCCCCTAAATTCCTTACTAATGATGTCAGCTTTTTCTTTCTTTTTTCTTTTTTTTTTTTTTTACATGTGGAGCTGCTGTGTGTTACCTTTGCACTTTTAAAATGTAACATGCATCTGGGGTGAAAGAAATTCTACTTTGCTAGAGGTTCTTCATGTGTGAACAATTCTGAAATTCAAAGGTGACAGTAAACATGAGCCATATAACCTACATAACAACACATTTAAAAATCAAGTAATGCCTTAAATGAAATGAGAAGCTGAAGCTCTGATAGTGCAGATGCAAACAGAACGTGGCTGAGAGGCGGATTTACAGCCCTTTTAGGAATTCAGATGATGAAAAATAATAAGGATTAAGATCAATAGGACTAATCAATACATCACTAAGCTTATACACTGCTGCGAGCTAACTCCTTGATATTGATTGTTTCACAGCACACAAACACAGGCAATAGGACAAACAGCAGGAGAAAAGATGGGGGTTGTGAGTGAGGGAGGACACCACTCACTTACCAAATCAATTGCCACACTCAGCCCCTGAAGAACGCCCAAATCCTCGGTTTCACAATTTGATTCATCATTATCTTTTCTATCCACTACTAACCCTCTCTAATTGTACTAGTTTACTTCTGCTGCACCTAACAAATAAAAGAGTATGGTCTTGCATTTTGAAAAAGCTATATTTTTGCTTACTCAGTCCAGAAGGTGAATTTATGCATTATATTGATTCATTACACATAGAGGGAGACATTTCAAACTTTTAACTTCTTGCAATATTGATGATTATGGCTTACAGATAATCTTGTGTCTCAGAAAATTAGAATGCAACACAAGATCAATAAAAAAGGGTGTATTTTAAACAAAAACATCAGGCTTCACTATGCTTCATTCTATGCTCTCAATACTTGGTTGGACCTCTTTTTGGATGAATTACAGCCTGTGGTACTGGATTGATGTGATGGAAGCCCAGGATGCTTTGACTGCAGCGTTCAGCTCATCTGTATTGTTGGGTTTTGTGTCTCTAAGCTTGCTCTTAAACGTAATCCACAGATTCTCTATGGGGTTATTTCAGGCAAGTTGCTGGCTGGTCAAGCACAATAACACCCTGGCCATTGAACCAGCAGTTATAGGGACCTTCGTCAGTGTAGGCTGCTGCCAAGTCCTGGTGAATATCAGCATCTCCATAAAGTTTATCAGCAGAAGGAAGCATGAAGTGCTCTAAAAGTTCCTGGAAGATGACTGAGCACTTCAGAAAACACAATGAACCAACACCAGCCGATAACAAGGCACCCTGAATCATCACTGACTGTGGACACCTCACACTGGACTTCTGGCAATGTGGAATCTGGGCCTCTAAGAACATGGTATCCAAATGCAATGCAGGCTTTATTTTCATCTGAAGAGGACTTTGGACCACTGAGCAGCATTGTGTTTCTTTTTCTCCTTAGCCCAGGAGAAAAAGCCCCATGATTCACCTCTGCATAATGGGTCTCGCCATACAGTTATAATTTTTTTATAGAGCTATATTCAGTGTAGGTAGTTGCTCATGTGCCAGCCACCTTTACAGTGAACTACATCGAGCCCAGGAAGCTGTAGAGTTAACTCTGCATTAATTTCAAGCTTCTTTTTTATTCCTCCCTTGGCCTACCAGCATCTCACGCAAAGTTGCCATCAGCAGAGCCAGCAGCATGTCAGTGTGGAATGCACTCTGTCAGTCTCCAAACACATTCCCATCACCATTAGGGCTAGTTGGACCAGCACTGGGCCTCACGCACACATAAACTGCTCTTACTTTTGACACATTTGATTTGAACCGAGCGAGAGGCTCAATGAGCATTTAGTTGTAGTTAGAACCCCATTGTACTACTACATATAGGGTATCTGATGACACAGGGACGCAGACACGCAGAATAAGCCAGCTGCCAGTTATTCTGACACATACGGGTTAAAACACATGGGAATCACATACATATACACACATATTTTGCCAGATACAATGGTCGACATGCTGAACATGACTGGATGCCTGA
Organism: Fundulus heteroclitus; assembly: GCF_011125445.2. Classification (NCBI taxonomy): domain Eukaryota; kingdom Metazoa; phylum Chordata; class Actinopteri; order Cyprinodontiformes; family Fundulidae; genus Fundulus; species Fundulus heteroclitus. Next base: position 33,164,786 of record NC_046380.1, read on the forward strand.
TATGAGAGCCTGGTTTAAAAATAAAGAAGACATGGAGACACGCAGCTGTGAGATGTCTGCAGCTCGCTGAAATCACTACAGCCGAGATGACAGGATGGCAAACTGGTTTTTATTTGTCTCTTTTTCTGTTCTTTCTTTTTGTTAAACAAAGATTACACTTAAAGGAAGCTAAATGTTGACGGGGGGTGCTGGTAAACTACAGAAGAAATAATGTCTCATTATAACCAGAATTTTTCAGACATTGCATTTATAAAACAAACTTTCATCCTGTGAAATTATGTATGTAATGTTCTTTTTTACTTTAAACTCCCCAACATAAGTTTCAACTGCAATAATTGCCTGCAAAAATTCACCTGCAAAAATTTGTCTGCAAAAAATCTGCCAGGAAGTGTGTTGACCGTCTGGTGGCTTAAGCCAAAGCAATCAGCCATAGACTGAGTCAAGCAGCTTTTAGCCAATCAAATTATGTTTATTTGATCAGGTAAAACACCAGTATGTTGGGCAAAGGTGAGTCTCTTAACAGTTAGCTGGTTAGTGGCTAACTCTCAAGGGATGGGTGCTCCAAATGCGACCAACGCACTGGTGTGTAACAAGATCAAATGTCTTTTTGTCACTGGCCACAGAAAAACCAGGAACAAGTCTCCCTGGGGCCATTTTAAGTTATTTACAGATTCAGAAAGAATGGTCTCTAAGCTTCCCAATGAAGTCAAACTTGCAGAAATCAAATGAAATTTTAAAAAGATATGATAATTTAAAGTTGGTACTCTGCAAACAAGGTTAGGGAGAAAATGCCTCAGAGCTCCTTTAGAATCACCCCCAGCCAGGGGGGTGTTAACAAAAGCTGTTAATATGAATTACTTTTCATACCTTTCAGCAACACCTCACACCCAGCCCCGCATTGTCTATAGAGGGATTCTGTAAGCTCATAGCACTGTGATTTGAACCAGCAGTGCTCCTTTTCTATGTATAGATATTTTACAGCACAATATTACAATGCTTGTGTTCTGTGCATTGAACAGACAAACATATTGATATTTACAAAATTGGTAAATGTTAACTGTTTAAGTTTTGTATCTTTGCAAGTTGTGACTCTGATGCAGCTCTCAAGTAAACTCTTTGCTCCTATTCCTTTTTATATTTCAATTGTAATGTTATATTTTGATTTTAAATGTTTATTGATTATTGTCTGTACGTCACTTTGTCAAAGTTGCTATTGTTTTAAAGTGCTTTATAAATAAATAAAGCAATAGTAGTAATAGTTTTGAAATGCTCATTCAGAAAGAGGGATTATGCATTAATTCCCTCAAAGATAATCGCTTCGACCTCAGAACAACAGTGTTTGGTGTGTAACATTGTTACTGAGATAAGAACTGTCAAAATTAACTGGTTTTAGTGTCAGTGAAATGTTCTGCAATGAAGTTAGAAAGGACAAAAAGTAAGTTTAAAATTAACTGTATTTTCTAAGCTCCCAATTTAGCGGTTCATCTACATTGTAAACCTCACCAACAGGCACACCTCGAAAAATTTGAATACTGTGAAAAAGTTAAATGTTTTAGGCAGAAATGCCAAGCTTCTGAAAACCTCTACGCACTCAGTACTTGGTTGATCCTCTTTTTGCATGAATTACTGTATCAGTGCAGCGTGGCATGGAGCCAATCAGCCTGCACTACTACAGGGATGGATAGGATGGAAGCCCAGGTTGCTTTGATTGCAGCCTTCAGGTCATTTGGACTGTTGTGACTGGTGTCTTTCATTCCTCTTGACCATAACCCAGGTTCAGGTTAGCTGAGGTTACTGTTCAAAAAACCCAAAAACACTATGGTCAATGCAAACTTCACTTTCATCTAAAAATAGGACATTTGAGCACTGAGAAACAGTCCAGTTCTTTTTCTCTTCAGCCAAGGTTTGTAGCCCAAGTGTAAGATTGATCAGTAGTGGTCATAGTGGATCTTGATGTGTTGACTCCAGCCTTAGTCCACTCCTTTTGAAACTCTCCCAAATCATCTCAAGACTGTGATATTCCTGTTGCTGGGGCACCATTTCCAAACACTCTATGGAAATGGAATCAAGTCATAACTCAACTTTCTCTGAATATGCTTGGATACAAAACTCTGTGACCAACCAGCTTCTTTAACAATGACCTTTTCTGGCTTCCCTTCTTTGTGGAGGGTGTCGATGACAGTCTTCTGGACATCTGTCCAGTCATCAGTCTTCCCCATGTTTGTGTAGCCTACTGACCCTGACTGAGAAACCATTTAGAGGCTCAGGGAGCCTTTGCAGGGGTTGTGAGTTAATCAGTTGATAGGATTGTGACACCATGAGTTTCCAATTTTTAACTGTATCACAATACAATATTATAATTTTCTGAGACACTCAATCCTGGGTTTTTATTACGGTACCTGTAAGCCATTACCATCAAAATTACAACAAATTAAGGCTTGAAATTTTTTTATTTTATGTGTATTTCATCTTTTTTAAGATATGAGTTTCCCTTTCTGAAAAATGTGAGAAAAATATTTAACATCTTCATGATATTCAATTTTCTTTATGTACCTGTAGCTATGGGATATGGACCAAAACAAAATACAAGGAACTTCCATAGAGGAAGAGAGAGGGAAAGTACAAATAAAACAGCATTGCCAAGCAGTACCTCTGGATTTAGCAAAAATAAATCAGCACCTCAATGAAAGAGATCAAAATGTTGAAAAGTTACTCACCACTTTCTGGCCCTCCCCCGAGGTTTGTTGGTAATGACGTGAAAGCAGGGAAAGGAACACTAAACATCAGGGGGCTCTCCAAGGGTGCAAACAGAGCAGCAGCCTGAAGAAAGCACTTTCAACAATGTTCCTCAATTGAAAAAAAAAAGCAGTTTTTATATCTAAGATCAACAAATTAGATCCACAGAAGGGGGGAAAAAAGTAAAAAATACTTTAAGTTGAGGTGATGACGATGAAAACAAGTGATCCTGCCCACAGATTGTCAGAAAGGTAAAAGTGTAAGTGCGGTATGGGCGAGCTTTTCAAAACACAAAGAGACCAGAACTGACCACCGAGTTGGCTGCTGTGAAGCCAAAAAGTCCACAACATTAACCCCACCCTTTGCCTGCCAACAGCAGTCAAGCGTTTCTTTCATTCCCAGCTCGCACTAATCCAATAAATGTTCTTGCACTTTTCTGTGTTGACGTCATGTGGGAGCAGGAAGCCAAATTAACTTCATCTGAAGATTTACAAGATTCACAGAGGACTTAAAAAACACATAAAAAAATCCCTCCAGCGTAAAATACTCACAAAAAACAATACTAAAAAGATTTCACATGTTCTTGTCTTTCTATTTAGACCTCTACACGTGTGTGCACCTCAAAGAAGAGTTGCTAATTCATTTTTCTTGAGCCTTTGGATGGATTTCACGAAAATAACAAGACAAAACAATTCTTAAAGTAGAAGCTGCTTTAGTTCATCAGTCATCAGAAGAGTTGTAACGCAAAAATCCTACAGTATATCATTCTACAGCAAGAGAGCTTATTCTGAAGAGGGACATGTTCAAACTGATTCTAATCGTCACAGAAAAGGTCCCAGCAAGTTTGTTCCAAGATCTCCTGAAAGCAAAATCTCAAGAAACTCAGTCAACATTTTCTAACAGTACGGTTAGAACAATGCTCAGCAATAATGACTTTATTGAGTTAAAAGCAAGGAAAAGAACATAAATATGGATTAGGGTTGCAAAGCTGCATCTGAATAAACCACAAGACCTCTTCAACAATGTTGTTGCCTCAAGACAGACAAGACCAAAGCGGAGATGTTTAGCTGTCATAATCCACGGCATTGTTTGGTGAAATCAAACGCAGCACAAACAACTAATACCAGTGGCTCCAGGCCTTGAACAACTGCTGTAGGTGGCGAGACCATAATTTCTGCTTTCGAGCAGAAAATGTCGGGTTATGTGCCAGGTTAGCCACTCAAGCATACAAGAAAACCCACCTCTGAATGGATAAAGAAAATGAAAGCATTGTGGTGGCTTAGCCAAGTCAAATCTGATTCAAATGCCATGGTGTGACCATCAACAGGCTATAAACCCTCCAATGTGGCTGAATTAAAACAATTCTGCAAAGCAGAGTAGGCCATAATTTCTCCTCAAGTGATGTCAAAGACTCACTGCCAATTACTGCAAATAATTCATGGCAGTAGTTGTTGTCATGGGATGTACAGCCATTATTAGGCTTACGGGGAATTTATATTTTCACACATAGGGCCAGGTTGGTCTAGATAGTTTATTTTTCCTGTAATAAATCAAATTACTATTTGCATACTACGCTTTGTATTTACTCAGAATATCTTTGTCAGAGATTATTATTTGTTTGATGATCTGAAAACATTTAAGTGTGCCAGAAAGAACCTTTAAGCAGCAAATAAATGTCCACAGCACTGTATTTACACTGGTAGAATTAAGCAGAAGCATTGTGTCTTTTTTTCCCACACAATAGATCAGGATTGTATTGCCGACAGTTTACAGCTAAAAAATTGCACAAGAATGAAAAACAACTGTGCTTTACCGAGACAAACTTTCATACAAATTGGGTTCTTTCAGCTGCACAGAAATTATAATTAACATTCCTAGCATAATACTAGTGCGGTATTCCCTGTTCGGCAGTGCATCAGTCCACTTTCCCTGTAAATCCTGCAGTGGCAGCAGTCTATGGAAACATCTGCAAGAGCACTTTGCAAAAAAAAAAGAAAAAAAAAAGAAGCCTGCACTGATGTTCATTCAGTGTGCAGCGGATAACTTAAATCATGAGCTGACTGTGTCCTTGTAATGAGTCTTAGGATGTTAAACCCCAAACTAACCTTGGCTGAAAAGTGTTCCCTATGAAAGAGGGTCCTCATCCTCCCACTCTGCCACTCATTTGTCAGAGAAGAAAAAAAATACAATAAGACAAATGTGAACACAGAGAAAGTGTAATCTTTCTCCTAACCTTTGGAGCTTGAGGTTTCTGGCACCGTCAGTCAGTGTGATGCGGTTAGATCATCGTCACCATGTCTATGCGGCTAACACTGTGCGCCTACTGTTCTCATGAATGTGCAGTTGCAGCTGTAAATCCTGAGGTATTTCTAGAGAACAAGCAGGGCTGGAGCCTGTCCACACCTGACAACAAAGACCTGCTGTGTAGTTTCTGCTGAGCAAATGCGCAGGCTTTCCATATAGCATTTAGACTTCACAATGCACTTAAAATGCAGAACAAAGAATTACCCCACCTTACAAGTGAACTTCACACAGAGTTTGGCAATATTTTCCAGATTAAATCATTTACAGGCTTCACACCATGAGGCTTCGTGTTTTCATGTCTGCTACTATGTAACCTGCTGTCGTCCATATAATTCAAATTGGGAACCAAAGCGCATCACCTTGTCCAAAATATGCTATGTATGACCCTGCTGTGACACAAACAATAGATATAAAAAGGTTAACTATTTGGAGCACCTTTTTTATCAGTTGAAACAAAATCTCTGGTGCAACACTATCGGCACACCTAACAACTCCTATCAAATAAATATAACTTCAGCATTTTATTAAACTTGTACTTTACTCTGAAGGTGATCTGGTGTTTAGGAACTTTTAAATAGTAATTACTGATCGTTGTTTCGCAGGAATACAAATATGGCATTAGTCGCTCATTAAAAAGGGGAAGCACTATATAACATGCTATTCCAGTAAGGGAGATGGAAGTCAGGAAATGGTAATAATAACATAGTTACTTGCTTAGACCTGCCTTTATCAGCCTTCTGTGCAATGATTATAAGGTTTGAAAAGCAGTGGAACTGCAACAAACGAGGCTTGAAGACTTGTAACAACGCATAGTGAGCAGGATGGTAAAGGAGCTAATAAAAACTAATCACTCTTACAGAACGGCTGCAAACAGCGGCATCTTTGTGTTGCCATGACTACTGTTAGACTCCATCTACACACTAACCGGTTCTTTGGGAGGCATGCCAGAAAAAAAAAGCCTTCTCAATTTTACATCACAAACAAAACGGGTGGGGTGTGCTAAACTTTACTGGGACTTTATCTGGGGCCGTTTTATTTGGAGTAAAACAAAGAATGAATGAATTTGTGGAAAAGCACCTCATGGGTAACATTAACTGAGGTGAAGGATCTGTGATGATGTGGGCCAGTTTGTCTTCCAAAGGCCCTGGGAACCGTGTTAGACTGCCCAACATCATCTGTTTTGTGAAGCAACCAAACACAAAAATTTTAAATATAAATCTGATGGAGTCTTCCGGTAAACTGAAAATGGGTCTTCACTGAGTCTTCCAACTTAATGATTCAAAACAAGAAATGGTTCAGCAGAGAAAATAAATAAATAATCTGCCTTCTTTCACAGCCATTTCAGTCCCCTGATCTAAATCCAAAAAGCTACGTGGGTTTAGAGAGAAGAAAAGAGGACACAATTCTAAAATCTGAGGTTTTACTCACATCTTGTAACACCTGTAACATTTGAGTCTTTTATGTTTTAGTGCTTCATACTTTGTCATTATTGTAAATAGGGATGGGAATCGAAAACCGGTTCCTGTTCAGAACCGGTTCCGTGTTTTCCAATTCCGTGACACCGTTTGGCAGCTCACTAAACGATTCTCTTTTCGATTCCTTCGTGCCGCGGCTCTTAGCAGCACAACATTAGCACAACGTTTTTTTTTACGCAAGTTATGTCGCGTTTTATACGCAAGTTACGCACACGGCATTCAGTAAGCACGTGTGCGTAACTTGCGCACGACGTGACCAGGCTTAAAGCAAAACAAAAAAAAAATGCCGCCCCATCGGGGGAAGAGGTCGAAAGTTTGGTTTCATTTTAAGGAAGAGAAAGATAGCAACGAGGCACTTTGCAATCATTGCAAAATGGCATATACATCCGCGGGAGGAAATAGATCCAACAGGCAGAAATACCTGCGCACACAACATGGCATACAATTTAATGAATGCCGTGATTTTGATTCTTACCGGACAGAAGCTAAAGTTACGACCAGCATGGAAGGCAACTCTGGTGGTAAGTAGCTAGTTTTACATCAATGGCTGTGCTTAATGTGGTTCCTGGTAAATCATATGTCATTTCTGGAAATAAACCAATTTCCTACCTCTCTTTGGGGTTAATTAAGGGAGTGTGCCTTTATCGGTAATCCAGCCCTTCATTGGTAGCATGTTTAATTAGAACTACTGGTAGCTGGAATTCTTACATGATTCTAGCTATTGCATTGGATGTAACAAAACATGCTACGAAGTTGATCCACAGTTCAGGGACCGAGAGAAAGGTGACGCTCGTTTATTTAAATCAGGGGGAGATGAGTTTATTTCCCAAAATTGTACAGTAATGCTTTTTCATTAACAAATGCCTTCTCTGTTAGATTTAGATGACTGAGGTTATGTAAAGGGAGATTAATAAGCAACTGTCACAACAAACTTACATTTTCTTGTATTCTAAGCACTCATCTACTGTATTTAAGTTTGTTCTTATATCTTTTTTTTTTATTTAAACAAAGATAATGTTACTCCAGTTGCACATTTGCTATGGACATCTTGACCTTGTTAGTTTGTAAGGTCGTGTGATACAAACAAAGTTTGATGATCATCATCAAACTGTTTGTTCTCCTTTTTTTCCCCAAATTGGAATCGAAAAGAGAATCGAAAAGGAATCGAATCGTTTCACAGCATCGATAAGGGAATCGGAATTGTGAAAATCTTTTCAATTCCCAACCCTAATTGTAAATATTCTAATAGTACTGTTAGTGTTAATTTGTAAATGTAATACATTGTTTCCCCCTTTCACATTCTTATAAAATAGATTAATATCCTCAATAGATTTTTTTCTGGAAAAACAAGTTGAAGCTGAACAAATAAAATGAAAAATAAATAATTCAGGATTCTGGACGATGTAGAGCCAGAGTGTTAAACTCCAGTCCTCCACAGCCGGTGTTCTGCAATTTCTAGCCGTGTCCCAAATCCAACACACCTGAATCAAATGGCAGAATTACATCCTCAACATGCAGTCAATTCTACAGGAACCTGCTAATGACCAAACTAAATCAATATGGGTTAAAGCGCAGACATGTCTTAAAGTTGCAGGGCATCAGGCCTTGATGACTGGAGTTAGACATTCCAGATCAGCAGAGATTATGCAAAGAGAATGGCCAAAGATCCTTTTCACTGTGTGACCAAGCCATGTGGAGCGTTATAGGAGAAGATGTCCAGACCAAGTGTAGTCTACCCACAAAGGGATTTTGTTTTAAACATTAGAGGTTGTGGTAAAGATGCCACTAGGTTTTTTTGGGGTTTTTTAACACGTATTTCTTAAAGGATTTTGTCCAACTAGAAAAAATTGTGCTCAAATTAAAGAAAGTCTTTTTTTTTTTGTGAGAGAGATTATGCGACAAGGTTTTTTCATATCTTTACCAGGAGCAAGCCAATAACCCAACCTGGTGCTAGGTAATTTGTTAGAATTAAAAACAAGACATGAATGAAGACGCGTATCCATGAATGAACCACCCCTCATCCCTGCCGCCGCACACACTGACGATAAGTCATGAACTCATCCCCCTCTTCCTTTGAGGAAAAAAATGAAGTTATCAATCATTTCCACAGAGAGAGGGAAGTGTAAGCCAGAAGCACTCAGAGAGCAAAGCAGAGGTGGCCAAAAACATTACAGGGATCAAAGCTGATGGCTTAAAAGAGGAGCTATCCAGCACACAAAAGGAGGGCGATAATCAGTAACTTTGTTCACAGTCACCTGTTTATAATTGTAAAACAATTATAAAACAAGGAACATCTTCAAAATTAATTCTGTAGTCCGAAAACCCTGATCATAGATAGTTAGCCGAAATTGCTGCCGCGCAGTTTTTTTTGTCTTGCCATGTATGCTGGTGTATGAAAATACAAATGCTGATGTCAAAATGTGAGGAAATTAAATACATTTTCTGGTAAGTGTCATGTCCTTGTGCTTCCTTTGTCTTTAATGTGATGCGAACTGACTGAAAATCTCAGATTGTTGAACTCGAGCAAAATTTTTGCCTTACTATATTCGCAGTTTGCCTTCGCTTTATTTGCACATCTACTGCACCGTTTACCGTTTCGCTTTGCTCTATTCATCCAATTTGTCCAATCTGCACCGTGAACCGTTAATTCACATCTAAGGCACTCGCTCCATTCACCTGGTTCATGTTCGGTGTGAACATACCTTAAGAGCTTTAGCTACTGTAGGCAGCTTTTAAGCCTACATCCTGTAGAAAATGTCTTTCAACTAATTACAAACCACACATTAAGTGATCAGCATCACAAAGACAATGTACAGAAGACACAAAGCAATTACCAGCAGCAATTTATAACAGGAGTAAAAAAAAACGAAGGATGTCAACATCTTTAAAATTCAGAATTATACTGTTCCTTCCATGTAATGTCCATTTAATGAGATGCCATGGAAAGTCCCGCAGCAACTTGGCTCTTTTCCTGATGTATGGAACATAGAGTAACGCAGGATTTTCCATGCCCCGATTGTTGCTGCTCACTATAAGAAGGCTCCCATACTTTTACGTCATTGCTTAAAAGAAGGTCAGATTCATGTGTTTGAAAACAGTTCTGGTTACCGAAAACACATAAAGCTGTCGGGTGGAGGACTACCCATCACCCGTTAAAATAACAGTGTTTTAAAGCCACAGTTGACAAGCCAAGAGAAGCAAGCCTGTTGTGCAGCAGAGTGTAGGTTAGCAACGTGACCTGACATCCTGACCAATTAACTAGTTGACGCCTGCTTAATGGCAAAATTCAGTTATGAATCAAATCAACTAGATTTCAATTTTGCATAGACACCTTGAAAAAGTGGTATTTAAACTCAGCTTCATCATACCATTAAAATCTGCCAGCCCACACCTGGTGTGCAGCACAAACCTAAGATTGCTTTGGTACAGCGTGTCTCGATAGTGGTCTTTATGGCCCACTGTCCTGTATGCTTGATTTTTTTTTATCTACTGCCACATAACTGACTTAAAAAAATGGATGAATAGCAGGCTTGTATGGCACTTGGTGGCCTGCTGAGGATGTAAGGAATTAATTTGAATTAAGTGTGCATAGACCCATCTACAACATGAAGGACAGTGGGCCCAGTGGACCACTGCTTTAGTAGAAATTGATTTTCATACAAACTTGAAAAAGTTCTCGTCAACCAAGCTATCTCTTCCATGAAAATCAGTAAAGCATTCAACGAGTGAGTTATTCGTCGTCTAGACAATTTTTAAGGCAACACATATCGCGTGTAGCTGCAAAAAAAGGCCTGGAATTTGCCTCGTGATTCAGTGTGTCCAAGCCATTCGGCAGTGAACTCATCATCTCATGGTCTCTGGTTGTCAGCTCTGACTGCTTATTAGGTTAACTGCAATTCTCTCTCCCCCCCCAAACAGAGCGATGAGAGGAGAGGTGAGGCTGGAGACAATGAGCTGAGCTTCAGCCAACAACAGCGCAGACGGAACAAGAAAGACTGACAGACGGGGGGTCAAAGAAATGAGAAGAGGAACTGAAACATTTGCGCTATTGTTTGTAGGAGGATCAAAACAATGTTGAAAAGGAAAGAGGGGAGTAAATGGACTGTGTTGCAGGGAGCGAAGTTAAGAGAAGAAGGAGTTAGCATCCTTTCTTCTCCTTCTCCCTCGCCTGGCAGTCAGCCTTTTGGCAAAATGAGTGCTATCCAATCCATATGGGTAACCCTGTGGAGACACACACACACACACACACACACACACACACACACACACACACACACACACACACACACACACACACACACACACGCACGCACACAGCCAAGTTAAAGCAGAACGACAAACTCTGAGGGGATTTTCAAGGCAGCGTGCCTTTTCGGAGTCTGAGGCTAACCGAGAAGCCAAACTTGGCTCCTATTAGACACAATAATTCTCACAGCTGTTTCCGATCTGTTTGGGCCTCACGTGGGCTGCAATGAAGAGAGAGGAGAAATGGAAAAGGAAGGAAGGCAGCAGAAACACTTTATAACACAGGGGACAATCACCGTTCAACTGCACACCCAGTGTCTTCCAGGAGCAAACCTCGGCCTCAGTGAGCTCCAGAGACGCAATCGGATGTCCTTAACGGGGGAGGTTTGGATTTCACAACACAGGATCTTACTTGCACAAGGACTGCCCATGAAAATTCCTATTACCGTCCTCACATGGCCACACACACACACAAGCTGATCAAGACAGCAATGTATGATAACAGAACGTTGCTTCCTCAGCATATTGCAGTTGATTTGTCTTCCTCACCCTTGTCCCGACTTTTTGTTGCCAAAGTGAAACCGCAAAATCTCCCAGGAAATGGTACGCACACATTTGTTTAGAGCGTGTTTAGACACATAGGAGTGTTTTCACTGGAGCTCCCAGGTAAGATGCAGTAATACTAATTGCTCCTTCGGTCTCCTGCTCACGTTGGCTAATAACCTGTTCTCCGTGGCTTTCAGACAACAGCAAAGAAGACAAAGCAAACACGTGTAAAATTTCTAACACTGTGTAAAATGTGACACATCTGGTAAATTGAGTTTTTAACAGATGTAGCAATGCGTTTGCAGGCTTGTAACGTTTCCACATACATTGGTTTAGATACCATTTATCCTTAATAAATAAATGAATCAGTTGAAAACTACATTTTCTATTTACTAAGGTTAGCTTTGCTATTAAAAACATCTTGAACATCTTGAATCCTGGCCGTATTGCCCAGCGGTTACCTATCTTGTTCGTGAACTTCCAATTCCTCCTGTGTCACTGTTCTCAGTTTGGATTCCTTCAGTGCCTCTGCTTCTCATGTAAACCATCACTACTCCTGTAATTCTTGTTTCCCGCCTGTGCTTGGGCCGACTCATCACATTATAGTCACATTATATATTCTTCACCAGCCTATGCCTACTGAAGAGTTTATATTACACCCATTTTCCATTGACTCTGGTTCTGGTTCCCATCGGAGGAAGGTTGACTCTTATGAACCATTACTGGCCTCCTGCTTGGATATATTATTTAATGGATAATATTTATTTAATATAATCACATTTCCAAGCAGACAATAAGTAGAGTATAAAAAACATGAATCATAGGATGTTAAAGTTGGTACAAAACATCCCTTTGAATTGGGTTGCAATTGACATAATTGGTAAGAAAAGTCCTATAGTGGATGTCTCCAATTTATGGGTATAAAACAGACCAAAATTGCAAAGATGTGATGTGGGAAAAAGCTAGCACTCATTTTTGTTCTTACTGAATATATTTAGGCGGGTCCAAATTATCAGGAAATAATCATTTGTAACTTCTAAATAAAGCAGATTATACTCAAAAGTGTTAACACCAAGCAAACTGCAACGGAATCCAAACAATAAAAAAAATAAATAAATAAATAAAAACAGCAAAGTAGTTCCAGTAAGACACACACATCTGCTAAAAGTGTCAGCGGTCTGATATGTCATCTGCTGAGCATCTAACAAGACAAGCTCCTCTCAGTGAGTCAGCTACCAGTCAGTCATCCCCTCATCCACAGCTCACAGCAGGAGACCCCCGCAATGAGAGTCATGAAGAGCCTGTTCATCTCCAACCGAACCACACACACACACACACACACACACACACACACACACACACACACACACACACACACACACACACACACACACACACACACACACACACCTCCCTAATGAGTAATCAACAGACCATCTGCAGCGAGAACATTAAAAGCAGCATCATGGAGTTTTACACGTAGTCGCACACACACACCAACGTTCATGTCTAATAAAGGCAGCAGACTCTCCCCTCTTCGAATTAACCGTGTTTGACGTCATACATGCGTCCACCTTCGCGACCCATCGTTTCACATTGGAATTCACGACCCGGCCAAAACTTTCTTAACGGATCTTTCCAGATTTCTCCACGGGAGGCTCGTGCTTGTTGTGTCAGCTGTACACAGTGTGTTCCTCAACACATCTGTGGGTCTGGGTGGGCGTGGGGCGGGTTATGAAAAGCCTCTATTTAACCTCACAGCTTTGGCTCGCTCTTCAGATCTCTACTGATAACCAACCGAGAAACCTCGCACTCCGAACGCGAGAGGTCTCACCGGACACGTCTGCTGATTGCCAGAATTTTCGGTTTCTCCACAAACAAATCATGACGATCGTGACTCGGGGAGAGGGCGGAGGAGAAAAAAGCACTCTGACAAAATGGAGGCGCCCCCCCCCTTTTGGGGCGGCTGATGTTTCACAACCCCCGGATTTCTGGAGAGTTTCTGAAAGAGGCGCGTGGCCCCCTGTTCCGACACCAGCTGAGGCCCCCGATCCTCCCCTCTATTCTGAATCACACACACACACACACACGGTCTCTAGAGATCAGCTCTGTGTGACACTGTGACACAATCAATCAGTTGATATTGCTTTTATTGACAGTCTCTAGAGGAGCGTCCTTCTGCTTGATAATCTGTCACCTGTGTGTCTTACTCTCTTTGCTCCGCCACTTCCCCTCCATCCGTTCTCTGTCATACCCTGACCTTTCAGTCCGTATCTATATTTCTTTCCAGTGTTTCATCAGGCCCTTTTTGCCGCACGACAACGCTGTCCTCTCTGCAGAACGATCTTTGTTATTAATTCCCAGCGGCCATTTTTAGAATACACCAGACAGATGACACATGAACCTACAGGAGAGAAATTCATCGATTCTCGGCCTTTGCTCAAAAACACAACGCGGACTCGTTCCCTCCTTTGAGAGGGAGTCATTACAAAAAGCCTCATGCATATTTTATATCTAGCATGATACACTTTCTACCCCATGCATAATGTAGTAACGGTTTAGGGGAGGGATGAGGGTGTAAGTCTGGGAAATGAAATGGAAAATGAGATGCTGTAGCAGCGCCTTAAAGCCGATCACTCATCCTTAATTTGAATGCTGCCCATTTACACCAAATACCCTAAAAAAAAAAAATTATGGTCAAAATATGTGACTAGGGCCCTTTAAAGAACAATTAACCCCCAAATCCACTTTTATTTGATAATAAACTGTATATATGGATGTATTATAGGGCGGTTTACATGTCCCGGTAATTTTTTGGACAATTTTCTGCAAATTTCTTGAAATCCTGCTTTTGGGTCTAAACCTGTCTGCGAGGCGCCCTCCTCATGTTTGAGGAGTGCACTGCATTTGAATTTTCAATCAATATTGGTATTGGTTCAAAAGATATTGTGACGTCACACGGAAAAACTACCGTCTGTAGCTCTGTGGCTGTGGGTTATAAAAGTGGCTCCGTAGCAGGTCTGAGTTGGAACAGTGACCTTTGCCATCTTCCTATCAGTTTTCAGACTAGCGATTTATCAGCATTACTTTATTTAGTATTTCATTCCCAGTCCAGACCACACTCAGCCCTCGCCCCCTGCACTATACCTGGTCCGCCAGTCACCGCCTCATTTATGTGCATTTTTTCAAACAACAGATGTGGAGCAAGGCTCTGGTACGGGGGATAAAAGGTCTTTAATCAGGTTATCTATGCCTGGCGTTAAAACTTGTTTAAAATTTAAGAATGACAAGCCTGCAAACCAGAAAAATGGGGCAAATATTATATTTCACTCCACTGTACATAATGTTACATGGTATATTAATTCAATAAAAAACAATGCCCTGGAAGACTGAACATTTAGGAAGACATTTAGAAGATGCAATCTCCTTTTGGCATTCCCATGATCACTTTCTGAACTGCATAGCACAAAACCGGAGCCGATTTATGGGATCCTCCACATCTGTCTCAATTTAAGTCATACTCAGGGTCCTCTTTCGTGAATTCTGGTGTTCGTCAAAGTTATTGGAACCCCAACTTGGAACTGCTATTAAAGCCTTTGTTGTTTCTGTAACATGTCTGGTGACGGATTTGTTTTATAACAAACCTGATGGCTGCAGCACATATAAAATGTTGTTAAAGTTGCAGGTGTGAATTATTTATTTATACTCCGGATGTTTTATATCTTATTAAAAACGGTGGCCCACACAGTACTGTATTTCTATTTGCTAATGTATTCCTTTACATGTAAAATGTAAAGAAACACAAAGTCATCAGCTTGAATTACAGATAGCTGTTACACCAGAACAATTTGCAAATCGCAGTCAGTGTCCTGACCTAAAATTATATTTAGCTGCATAGTGGCACAAATGTGAGCACTGTTGCCTTGCAGCCTGACGTTCCTGGGTTAAAATCCTGGCGTTTCTGCATAGAGTTTGCATATTCTCCCAGTACATTAATAAAATGT